>NW_004797370.1:1066114-1081910 GCF_000002075.1 Aplysia californica
TAAGTATATAAATAAATAAGTAAATAAATACGTACATAAATAAATAAGTATATAAATATATAAGTAAATAAATACGTAAATAAATAAATAAAAAATACAACGCAAAAATCCATGAGCATTCTGATGGAATTCCTAAGTAACGATAAAGAAACGTAACATTTTATTTTCATATGTATTTTGCGTGCGTATGTGTGTGGGGGGGGGGGGAGGGGGGAGGGTGTCAATACCATACTAGACTGAAGTATGTCATTTCAAAGTCAGCACTTTGAATTGAAAACAAAGTAAACTTAAACTACCCCTGTTAATGAGATGGGAAAGGAGAGCAGAAAAAAAATGTGGATTTCTACCTACTATTAACCTCTGTGGAAATATCAGCAGGAAGATTTAATGTTGCCGAGAGTTTGAGAAAATCAGTTGATAAGTCACTCTCGACACCACGAGCCAAGGATGATCAACCTTAAAATTATAATTTCTTGTTCCCCCCCCCCCCCCCGCATTTTTTGGTCCTTTTTCCTGCGACCAGTGATTGGCCTCAGCTCTGTACGAGTTTCTTTGGTCCACGTTAACTTCGCCGTACACCTTTGCCTATTAAGCACGCCATTCTGGGCCTCCATCTACGCTTGAAGTCGTGCTGCACCCTAAATAAGATAAGCAAAACTTCGATATTTATATCATCATCATCATCATCATCATCATCATCATCATCATCATCATCATCATCATCAGCAGCAGCAGCAGCAGCAGCAGCAGCAGCAGCAGCAGCAGCAGCAGCAGCATCTGTATAATCACCATCATCAAGTGCCAAGATCTGTTACAGACAACGGCGACATAGTTCTTTATTCATTTTTTTGCTCGGATCCTCTAAAGGGCACTACGTTGTCCTGATCTTCCCCAGTGACCCATCTGTTTAGGCTCTCTTAGTAAGTTGTTCTGGTACTACCCTGCCTCGTTTGTCTTTAGTTTTGCAAGTGAGAGCTAGATGTCCAGGGTCTAAAATGTCCATTCAAGTATTCCAGACACTGCATTTGTCTATCACTGATTGTTATTATAAGCGAGCGGCCCCGTCTGCTTCTACAAGTACTGCTTCATTTAATTTTGATTACTTATTCGTAAATAATTTTTAAATTTAATTTATCCATCTAAAGCTTGAAAAGGCAGGCAAGCAACCGCATGCATACCTAGAATTGTGAAAAAGTGTGTTTCTGACTATTTTGTATATGGTGGATTGTAGGCTAATAAGGATTTACATTGAATTAATTTTGGTCTGTTGCTGATCGGATATGTGTCTGCAGCGTCTTTAAAGAGTTTTAGTGTCCATCCTCGAGACACCTCGTTGCAGACTGAGTACTTACTTGCTAGTGTTTCGGCTAAGGTGTTGGGCTTCTTGTCGTAGGATCAGGGGTTCGGTTCTTGGTTTCACCGTTTAAGACACCAGATCAGCATAAAACGTTTTTCGTTTTATCTTTTTATGTTCTACATCATTGCAAGTTGGTATTTTCAATCAAGTCTTTCACAATTATTGTAATTCCTCACTTCTGTGCATTACGCAGACATACACACACATGGGCACGTACACACATACACACGACACACACACACACGAACACACACACATGCACATGACACACACACACACACCTACACACACACACACACACACACACACACACACACACACATATATATATATATATATATATATATATATATATATATATATATATATATATATATGTATATATAAATAATGCTGCTGCTGCTGCTGCTGTTGCTGCTGCTGCTGCTGCTGCTGCTGCTGCTGCTGATGATGATGATGATGATAATGATTTTTTGTTGTTTCCTTAATGGGCCTGACGGACTCCACGAAGAAATCTTCGAGCGAGAGCGAGGCTCTTTTTCGGCTCCATTGTCAATATGCTTATCGGCACCTCCACTCGTCCACATAACTCCATTCGAATTGCCATTGTTCCTGGACACTCAAACATATGTTTGACATCTTCCTTTTCATGGCCGCATCTTCGGCAACATGGGCTGAGCTCTTCATTTACAAAGTTCTTATACCATCTTAAACTCCAATAATGGTCCGACCGCAGTCTCCTAGCTCAACCTGGTCCCAGCGACATGTGATAGACTTTTGTTCCCGCTTATTGGAGTACCCAGAATACACACCTTGCAGGTGCTGGTACTTAGTTCTACATGGTGGGTCTTTGATTTCCCTCTTGATCATTGGAAAGACTCCTCTGTATGTTGTTGGTCGTCTGTTTTCTTCAATCTCTCTGGCTTCATTAGCAGCTTGGTCTGCTGCCTCATTTCCTTCTATACCAATATGGCATGGAATCCACTGGGTTATTATTGTGGCTCTGGCTGCGCAAATCATTCATGTCCGAGCTGTTGCCCAACAGCCCCTTGCAGATGATGATGATGATGATGATGATGATGATGATGATGATGATGATGATGATGATGATATAAATATCGAATTTTTGCTTATTTTATATATATATGTATGTGTGTCGTATATATATATATATATATATATATATATATATATATATATATATATATATATATAATGTATGTATATATATATATATATATATATATATATATATATATATATATATATATATATATACGACACACTCAAACACGCACACACTGGTACACATTGACTCACAAGCAGAGTATGGTTAAATCAAACGCAAGCTGCTAATTAATGGTAACTCGACACAGTTCGTTCCATCAATACATGTAACAGAACTCTTTCTCGACCCTGTTCAAATAAATCATCTTGATTTCATAAATACTAAGGTCAACATTAGATTGTGATGCAGCGTGGTGAAATCAGACGCTCGTCAAAAGAATGAAAACAAAGAAACCATCATTTTTCTGGGCGTTGGGCAATTTTTTAAAATGTCTTTTTGGTTTAAGACCTGTTATGCCCTTTTAAGAACTCATTTCTGTGTGGCTGTTACAGGAAAACGTGAAACTGTTGGTTAAATCACAAAAATGTAAATTTCATGGACACTCTAGCTTTGAAATCACCAAAGTTTGTCTGCCATTTTCTCGCTAATTTTATCTCTCACATCAGGAGATTCCCACCTCCTTCAATTGCAAATATTTCGTCTTTTATTCGAAACAGATGGGTATTCTTTGGGGTCAAATGCAAGACAAATGAACAGGCTTTATAATGTTCTTATAACTCTATATGCCCCAAAATAGACGAGTGCCTAATTCCACCGCGTTGTGACACATTTTTTAAAAATACCTCACAAATAGTTTTCTCGATCGCAATCCCCGAAGAACTGAAATGATAATGAGAAAGGAACATGGTGAAAAAGTTGTTACAGTAACGAGTGAACTTTGAACGACAAAAACATATGACGGTGAACAGACTGTGTACAATCAAGAGCGTTAGTGGTGTTACAATGGTCTCGCCGCTACAAACATAAGACCCTAGCTCGAATACAAGGAGGGGATTTAAAAAGGTATCTCGGTCTTTCCTGTCGGGACGTTGTACTCCGGTACCCACTTAGGTTTGGCTCGGACAGGAAGGGTCGAAACTATCCTCCGACACGTAATATGATATAAATTGGGTTCGGGGGGGCGTAAAGTTACCGACAACAAATTAGATGTGAACAAGATTTCAGACTGGTTTAGCCTAGACAAAAGAACAAAAAGAGCGCCCATTTATGAAATCATTTCTTTATTTTTTTTTCCTCATGCAGCAGTTTTAGTAGAAATCATTGCTGTTTTATACCGTCTACTTTTCAACTGCATATCCATGAGCCAATGCCTTCCTTGGTGTAATCAGAGACAAGAGAGAAATCTTTGAATACTATGCAATATCACTGTCTAGAAAGCAACATTTTAAAAGAAAAAGAATATAAACTGTTTCATTGGTTTAACTACGCAGTCGTACATTTTCTTGCTTTTTTAACATTTGGAATTTAAATATGAGTCAAAGCCTTTAGTGATGTATTCAGAAACAAGAGATAAATCGCTATTTATTATCCGCAGTCGCTGTCCTTGTGAATAAACTCGCCCAGCTCTCTCCCCGTCTGGTGTCTGTCTGTTGACTGACCACTCAGGCCAGGTGGCAGTGACAGAGCATGTCGTCATGACACTTGGCATGGTCCTTACCACAGGCGGTCACACACTCGTCGTTTGTGGTACAGTTGACCTGATTGTGACTTACTGGAAAAGGGGGGGGGGGGGGGGGGTGGGTGGACAGAAGAACACATTGGTGAAAGAAGTGAAATGGTATAAGTTTCGTGTTCCTATCAACACTTTAACATTATTTAAGAGGCAGAAAACCCCGAGTTTACCGCCCATCTTCGAAAGGACTGAACCAATTGGGAAGATCGTGTAAATTGAATTTCCCAGGGCCTCAATGTCCTGAACCAGCAATCTCACAATTACGAGTCCGACAGTTTAACCACTAGGCTACCGACGCCGCGGAAAACATTAGACAAACTTCGCAGATGGCGACTTTCATTACAGATTTTTTGCTTTGTATGTCCATATATATGTATATTATGTACGTCAGTCTCTCTGTCTATTAGTATAAATTTTGAACGTCCGTCTGCCTGTATTTATACTGAGGGAAGAAGAAAAGTGTGTTCAATTGAATATGTTCGCCAGTATAATATAGTATGTCTGTTAGCACATGCAACCGATACCACAGATGTTAAGAAACTGCAATAAAAAGAACATAATATTTGTATAAAGAACATTTTAACATCTGGCTGGGGATAAGTACCTCGTGGGGCGTTACAATCACACTGTCCGTTCTGACAGACTCCTTGATGGCTGTTACCACATACAGGTGGGTGACAGTCGTGGTCAGCTTTGCACGAGGTCGCTCTCTTGCCTACAACAGGGTCTGAAGTAAAAAAACAACACAAAACAACCCAAGATTCTTGTCAAATTATCAATAATATGAAATAACATTTACTCCCAATACTAGTGAAATAACACGAACGTAGGAACGAGACTGGTGGTGTAAACATAGAAAGATCCATGTTTTCTATTTTCTTCATTAAAACTTATTGCAATATGAAACAAGACGAAGAAGCGCTGCGATTTAAAACAGACCAGCCCGGATAAGAAAAAGTTAACAGGCAGTTAGCAAATACATGCAACAAGACTATAATCAGATACCTTGTGTTTCTGTCTGCATGTATGTATGTCTCTCTCTCTCTTTCTCTCTTTCTCTCTCTCTCTCTCTCTCTCTCTCTCTCTCTCTCTCTCACTCTCTCCATCTCTCTCTCTTTCTCTCTCTCTTTCTCTTTCTCTCTATCTATCTATCTATCTATCTATCTATCTATCTATCTATCTATCTATCTATCTATCTATCTATCTCTATCTCTCTTTTGCTCTCTGTCTCTCTCCCTCTCCCCCGCTCTCTCTCCCCCTCTCTTTGTCACGCTCTTGGTCTTGCTCCCTCTCCCCCGTTCGTATCCCCACTTCTCTCTCTCTCTCTCCCTCTCTCTCTCTCTCGCTCTCTCTCTCTCGCTCTCGCTCTCTCACTCACTCTAGTTAAATTAAATCCAGTGGACAGCTGTCTTCTGGACAGATTCCTCAAAAACGTCAGAACTTTCGCCATCCTTATCCCGACCAGAAACGGTCAAAAGTGCACTCTCTACAGCGATGCTTGACAACCCGTGCAGTTTGCTCATTTGGGACGGCGCTGGGTTCATTCGGGTAATTACAGGTGTTAAATGTGTCGATGGAGGCGTATACCTACAATTGCATTTTATCAATACGGTATGGTATCTACATAAGCTGCTATAATTAGCTTTACGGAACGGGCCCTTAGTACCGCTCGACAACTTACAGTTGTTGTTGTGGTTGTGGTTTTTATGGTCAGCGTGCTGGTTGTTGTGGTTGTCGCTGTGGTTGCTGTGGTTGCTATGGTTGCTGTGGTTGCTATGGTTGCTATGGTTTTCGTAGTTGTCGCTGTGGTTGTTGTGGTTGTAGTTGCCGTCGCTGCATTCACACAGGTTGGTGTCGTTGTTGCATGAGGCGACATGTGAGTCGTGGCACGGCGATGGGTGACAGTCGTGGTAGGTGCTGCAAGACGTCTGGCTGTACACAACGGCCACGCCTACAGGACACCAGGAATACTCATACAGTTATTAAAATTTATGAATCGAAAAGTAAGCAACATTGTGCTGAAAACAGCTATGCCTTCAGGACACCCGGAATACCCATACCATTATTTTATGAGTATAAGAATAAACAATAACATTGTGTTGAAAACAGCAACGCTTATGAGACACCAGGAATTCCCCTACAGTTATTTGATACATGGAAAAAGTATCTGATAACTGCCACGCGAATAGGACAATATAAAGTTTCATAATGTTTCAGGTAAATAAAGCTGAACCTGCTCTAGCAATGACCAGTCCAAGACAATCACCTGTATGAACCTCCATATACCACTTCAAACTTTTTTTCTATACTAAAAATTAATGACAATGCCCAACACGTCCTGCGTCGAAAATTGATTTCTGTCTTGGACAGTTTCGACTGTAAAAGTTGTTCCCGCATCCGATCCGGAGAATTGGGGATTGCCTTGTTTGTGAGACAACTTCCTGGGCCTTCGATATATTGTGGTAGGGAGGAAACTTTCAACGTATTAATAGTGGCGACAAACAGGGCCCGCGGTTAAATGTAAAGAATGTTTTTCCAGGAAATACGTAATTCTCCAGCAGTCTGTTTGAGAGTTATCCCGTCTTAAGTGATGCTCGTTTAGACACCATTCAGAAATCGACCCTGCCTGCTTGGGCCTACCCGAGGTAAGAGGGATGCAACACATATCCCAGAAGAAAGACCGATATACTCTATATGTTCTCCTAACACGAGAATCGAACTCAGGCCCCCTGCTTTCGACAGCGAAGCGCCTAACTGGTATATCACACATGACTGTAAGTCTCGACTAAGTCAGTGGAATAAAATAATGGTAAACGTCTTTCCCTGCTCATTGTAAGATACAAGAGGATTACATTTTTCCCCAAAGACCAAACCGGCGTCTGTAGTGTAGAGTTAGGTGCTTTGCTGTCGAATTCGGAAGATCTGAATTCGATTTCCATGTGGTCACAATTTTTCTTGATAATCTCGGTCTTTCTGTAAGGACCATAATATTACGTCTCTCTCACCCCGGCTGGTCCTGACAGAAAAGGTCGAGACTCGCATTCTAAATGATCGAAATTGTGTTGTTTGATGGTATATAAATACCTGCAATTTTTAAGAAATGCCAATCGACGCAAAACAACCCAATGAACCAACAAACCATCAAACAACAAGAACAAAGAAACTTACAAAGGGCAAGACCCAAGACCGCAAATTTGTACATGGCTGCAAGTTTTAAAAGTTCTTGATGTCAATTACTGATTGTCGATTATATGTTTGAGAAAAGGTTTCAAATGTTACTCTTTTATACCCTATCAGTCGTGGCTTGAGCCTTAAAGTAAAGCGTCAAAACGATGAGAAAAATGTGAACTCTTGACACCCCCCCCAAAAAAAAATGAAAAAAAATGAAAAACCCAACAAAGCAGCAACTCTATTTATCAGTCTACGAGTGTGTCAAAAATGTCTTGTTCTGCGAATGTTTTAAAATCACGATTCTGGCCGAGAACTAAGATATTTAGGAATGTTTCCAAACATATTTTTGTACTATCTTAGTACAGTATGTCTTATCATAAAAAAGATTAAAAGTTCATGCGTAAATTGATAGGTGATGATGAACGCATCTGCCCAGGAGAACATTTCTGAAAGTTAAACAAAAGAGAAAAAAAAGGATTTAGGGGACTTGAGGCTTTTTCTATGGCCAGTGAGACTAATTCTAGCACAAAGAAATATTGCCATATTTTGAGCAATTAATAGCTTGACTTCTACTTCATAACAAATGGAAATAGAATATGAAAGTGTTTAGAATGTCCGTTCCTTTAACGAAAGTATCACTATAACTCATCAGTATTGATGAATTATATCCAAGAGCCTACCTTCTACTTGCTCTTTGTCAATGATTGTGAAAAATCCATTTTTGTTTGATGTTTTAGCTAATGAATAATAAGTAGAGCTATGATAATAATCTTTCAGGTTTGGGAAAACAAATATGGACAATGAGAAATACAGAAAAAACGTTTCAAGAGGTAGGGCCAAAATAGATATCGGCTGCCCTCAACCATGTGAACTAAATGGTCAAGTGAAAATGAAATGATCTTATTTATTTTTGTTTTAGTGAGAGTTTAACAGCACTTGCAACAGTAAAACTCTTGCTAAAACAAAATAAATCAGACGATTTGTCTTTTAAAGGACCGCCTGTGTTGAAATGTCTGTAAAGCTGTTTACAAGCTGTACCACAAAAGATAGTTAAAGAATGCTTCTATCTCTAACATTTAATGTCCATTTCAGAAGGAAAGGTGTTTTGACGATTAGATCAGATACCAAAATGCTCAACGTGCTCAATCAAAATCGAAAGTTTATTTGGAGACGTTGTCAAGATATTCAAAGATATGCTTTTGAAAAGCTTGAAATGTTGTGACACTCAACACTTTTATGTCAAATTTGTCAAAACTGGGTACTGAGCTGCTAAAACTTTGCAAGTCTGGTGTAGTTCAGTGTCAGCCACGCCGCCAGCCATCGACCGACCTCGTGGGCAGATCAGAGTCAATAAACAAAGAAACAGTAACAAAAGAAGCCACGTTTTAGATATATCTCAGAAGAAGAGGAAAAAAGAAAAGACAAGAAAAGAAAAAAAAGGAGGAAACATAAAATGGAAAATAAAAAGAGAAGAAGAAAATATACTAATAACAATACAACAACAGCAACAACAACAGCAACAATAACAACAACAACATAAACAACGACAACGAAATGACATACACTTATGGAGGATAAGCAGCAACAAAGCATTTTTTTTCCTTCCGTAACGTTTTGAGACGTCAACAGTGTTTACAAAAATGTGCCTAATCATATAAAATAGTAATAAGATTCCCAAAATAAGCATAATATCTCTCGAAAGAATTTTACCTCCAAGGATACAATTATAGCGGTTTAGATAAGAAAGTCATGCCGCAGTAATTTCCCTCGTGAGAAAAGAGGTGACCTTGATTAAGTCAGCTGGAACTTTTAGTTTTCCCAAGCTAAAGTAGAGCTCGGATAGGACAAAATCAAGTCTAGACAGAAAGATGGAATACATAGATAATATATGAAAATATAATTGCTCCAGAGAAGGAAGCTTCATGTAAAACAATAAATACAGAATCTATTTATCTATTTATTTGAGAGGAGTTCGGAAAACTATGAGAGTACTTTTTGCCTGCACTAACAAGACCCCTAACGCCGAGATACCGTCATGGGAGTCAGGTAAATGATATTATCAGTCCACATCGCAAATCTGGAAATCCTTGACACAACAGCTGACTGTCCAAGAACTAAGACGAGCCAGGCAGAAACCAGACTAGAGTTTTAAAAAATGAAATCACGATCAAGACCGAGAGAGAAGAACAGGAATGTTCCCCTATCCGAATCGAGGGCAACTGCTTTTTATTTCATTTAATTTTTTTTTTTTTTTTTTTTTGTCCCCTAACTCCAGTTTGTGTTGAACATGATAGAAGGCCCGGCCCGTCCCTGTTTATCTATATTTTTTCCATGCTATCTATCCCTTTCCTTCTCTCGCTCTGTCTATCTATCTATCTATCTATCTATCTTTCTATCTATCTATCTATCTATCCCGGTCTCTCACTCTTTCTCTATGTCTCTGTCCCAGTCTCTCTCTCTCTCTCTCTCTCTCTCTGTGTGTGTGTGTGTGTGTGTGTGTGTGTGTGTGTGTGTGTGTGTGTGTGTATGTGTCTTTCTCCCTTTCTCTCCCCTTCTCTCTCTCTCCTTTTCACAACTGAACTCAGCCTTCTCAAACTGGTTCTACAACAACATAACATTCAGAACCAGGACCAATCACAGGCGTCTGTGGTGAAGCGAATAGGCACTACGCTGTCGAACGCAAAAGACCGGAGTTCAGTTCTCGTGCGGAGAGAATGTTTACCGAGCATCTCGTTTTATTATGATGTATCTCTGCCTCAGCAAGGTTTGGTCCTAACAGGCAGGGTACCCGCCCCCCCCCCCAATGATCTAAATTGTCTGAACAATGGTGGAAAAACACATATATAAAAAATATTAAACAGATATAGGAAGCCCTTCTTCCAGATGATCTGAATTATGCAATTGGTCTGTTTTCTTGTTTAATAAAAAATACTGTTAGTTTTGTTTTGGTTGGTGTATTACGGAGCTCGCAACTGCATAAGGTCATAAGACCGCGCAGGACACACGAAACATTTTCAATAGGTAGGACATTTTTAATTTTGCACGGGTGACGTCCCGAGCCTGTGGCGTCTATCATTGTTATCGTCATGTCTCACGTCCCATGCTGTACGGTAAACTTGCTTAGTGTACTTTTCCGACATTTAGTATCTGTGTATTTGAAACTAGCAACTTCCTTGATGCGCGCATGGGCAATAAAGTAATCTCAACGACAACAACAAAGTCTCGAGATCTGAACTTGTTTTTTTCTGTCAGTGTCGAGTGAGCAAAGCCTTAATATGTTGCTGATACTAGATTTAGAAAGTAGAGGCTAGTTCTTGTATTCCTACATTGGTGACCCCGCCGTGAGTAGACCTAAACGTTTCACGGCTTAGTATAATTAGATCTAGTGGTCGACCCCTGTTCTGCTCTGCCTCGCTAGACCTACGACTTTGATTCACGCTTGTCGGCATCTTCTTCTTCTTCTTCTTCTTCTTCTTCTTCTTCTTCTTCTTCTTCTTCTTCTTTTCCGTGGTTGGGGGAACCGTAAGGACACCACTGCATCTGAAAACCAGCTCTTGCCATTTATTTTTTGTCCTCTGCTTTCCTCAGATTGTCAATCATCGTCTTTCCTGTCCACTCTGTAATGTTGTCCTCCCATCTCCTTCTCTGCCTTCCTCTCTTTCTCTTTCCCTGTACGGTTCCTTGCAGTCCTGTGGATCTTGTGACATCCCCTACCATTTCAATTTTCGTCGCTTCACTGTGGTCAGTAGATCTTCATCCTACCCCACTGCGTTGGTGATTCTCTTTCGTATCTCAACATTTGAAACGTGGTCTTTGTACGAGATGTCAAGGAGTCTGCGGTAACATCTCATCTCTGTGGTCTTAATCTTTTTCTCTAATTCTGCTGACATTGTCCTCGACTCGCAGGTGTATAAAAATATTGAGATGACCAGTGAGCGCATTAGTCTGATTTTTTAGTTGTGCGTGATGTTTCTGTCCCTCCAAATAGGCTTCAGTTTTGACAGCGCAGCTGTTGTTTGCGCGATTCTGGAGATAATTTCTGGTCTTGAGCCTTCATCTGAGACGATTGATCCAAGGTATTTGAAGCTGTTGACGGTCTCAAGTTTCTCGCCTCTGACTTTGATACCCGCGTTGATGCCATTGGTGTTATTGGTCATTAGCTTGGTTTTCTCGGCACTGATCTCCATGCCGTAGGCTGGTGAGGTTGTGTCCAGCCGCTCCACTATATGTGAGGTGAGCTCCTGTCCTTCTCCTGCTAATCCATCAATGTCATCGGCAAAACACAAGTTAGTGATTGTCCTGCCCCCAATACCGATTGTTCAATTGTGGTCTTCCAGAGTGTCAGTCATGATTCGTTCTAGGAAGATGTTGAAGAGAGTGGGAGAGAGATCAAACAGCTTTGCCTCACCCCGACCGTTGTCCTGAACCAATCCCCCATGTTGCCATTAAGGTAGACTGCGCTGGAGGCCTTGTCATATAGTTGTTGTATGACGTTGATCAGGTTGGCGTTGATGTTATATTTCCTCATGGTTGCCCATAAGGCTGAATGCCAGACCCTGTCGAAGGCCCTTTTAAAACCCATGAAGATATGGTATAGGTTTTGTTGGTGTTTCAGGTACCTCTTACACAGTATCCTGATGTTGAAGATCTGTTCTGTTGTGCTGCGCCCTTCTCTAAATTCTACCCAGCTTCAAAAGGATTCCGCACTACTGAACATGAATGGCCCGGGAGACTGCAGGCCCTCAGAGCTCCTTCAACACAAGAGGTCGCTGAACTCTGACCCAAGAACCCTTTTTTCATCAACCAACTACCCACGGAGGATCGTCGCATTTTAGCCCAAACCCCAAAGGTCGACCTTGAAACTCTCGCTAAGACAGCCGAAAGTAGACCTGCCTACTCCAGGTGTCATGGCTACAAGGCACGACGTACACTGCGATTCTGCGTTATCTGAAATCCTTTTGCGTACATCGACGACATACTGGAAGCCAGAAACACACCAGAACAACACGAGACGGATCCTCGAATGGTTCTCCGTCTGTTGGCCGCAAACGGTTCAGTCATCAATGCCAAAAATTGTTGTTTCGGACATTCGTCAATGACATTCCTGGGACACTCAATTTCCTATTCTGGAATCAAACCTCTACCCGAGAAAGTGCGATCTATCACAGACCTTCCAGTGCTGACTGACAAAAAAGCCCTTTAACGGTTTCCAGGAAAGTTGAGTTTTTACAACCGACTTCCAGGCCTAGCCAAAACTATCTTACCGCTGACAGAATCAACAAAAGGTAAATTCAAGAAGCTGCACTGGACAGCCAAGTGTCAAGCCGCGTTTCAGAGTGCTAAATCTACCTTGGCCTCTGTGGTCAGGCTTCCACACTCAAACCCTCACGTAGAAACACGTCTCTCAATGGACGCGTCAGACTCAGCTCTGGGGGGCAGAGCTATCTCAACTCCACAAAGGTCTTTGGCGACCCATCGCTTTCCTTTCTAGGAAACTGACACCCACTCAAAGCCGATACTCCACCATTGATCGGGAGCTGCTAGCAATATATAGCGCTACAAAGCATTTCTGCTATTTCATGGAAGGCAGGACCTTTAACATCTTTACTGATTACAAGCCCCTGACTTATACACTAAACAGTTTGGCGGATAGGTCCCCACGTCAAAAGCGTCAACTTTCATACATCGCAGAGTTCATCATTGACATCAGACACATTAGTGGTTCAGAAAATCTTGCTCCTCACACTTTGTCCCGCGCCCCTGTGATTGAACTCAAACCCCTGGTGGCATCCACATCCAGCGTCCCTGCCATCGACATGATACAGATTGCAGCAGATCAAAGCATCGACCCAAAAGTTGCAACCCTGCGTGATCATTTAAGTTCATTGAAGTTTGCAGACGTTCCTTTTCGGGCACACTGATCCTGTGCGACAGGTCTATGGTCCACCCTCGCCCTGTCGTACCCCGATCACGGACCAAAACTGATTTTGAGGCACTGTACAACCTTTCTCACCCTGGACCCGAACCCACGATCCGCGCCATCTCAGCACGCTACGTTTGGCCAGACCTGAAGAGAGAAGTGAAGAACATGGCTCGCACCTGCCACGCATGTCAAGCCTGCAAAGTTGGTCGACACACAAAAGCCCAGCTGGATACCTTCCGACCTCCGAACTGAATATTCGGGGATATACATCTGGACCTTGTTGTTCCTCTCCCCTCATCAGAAGGATACACCTACTTGCTAACGATTGTTGACAGATTCATACAATGGCCGGAAGCCATTCCCATCTAAAACGCAGAAGCTATCACGTGCGCCCGGGCCTTACCGCGCAATTGGATTTCACGTTTCGGCGTCCCAGACTTGGTCACCACAGACCAAGGCCTTCCGTTCACCAGCGCGCTGTGGCGCGAACTTCACGCTGTACTCGGTGCAAGCCCCAGGCACACCACAGCGTACCACCCCCAAGCTAACGGGTTGGTCGAAAGATTCCACGGTGATCGTTAAGCTGCCCTTAAAGCACGCCTTACTGGAACACGCTGGACGGATGAGCTTCCCATTGTTCTTCTCGGACTCAGGTCCACCTGGAAGGAAGACCTCGGTGCTTCACCAGCAATTCTCACATATGGCACCACCTCCGAGTACCTGGAGATTTCATGCCATCTCCCTTTGCGGACAAACTGCTATCCAGCAACACATTTGTCCAGGATCTTTAAGAAACAATGAGAAGGCTCACCCCTTACTCTCCCGCCCAACATGGTCCACGGCGCTCCTTTATACCAAGAAATATAATGCCAGCTGATCAAGTTTGTCTACGGCATAATGCCCTCAGAGGCCCATTTATAAAGCCTTTTGTTGAACCCTTTCAGGTCCTGTCCAGGACAGAAAAACACTTTGTTATTCAAAAAGATAGACAATCCATTCCAGTGTCCATCGATAGACTGAAACCAGCCTAAGGGAAACAACAACCCTACCAACCACTACGAACACTCACTCAGGCTCCCAAGCCTTCGTTGAAACTAGACTTAACTTACCCAGAAGAGTTCCCTTCGCTGAAGAAAAACACTCCTCCACAGATTACAAAGCGGACTGGTAGACTCGTGCAGACACCAGCCAAATACAAAAGACTTTAGTATAGATTCTATTCTAATTTAGTTTTTATGTCCATCAGCATACTGACGTTGTGGGGGAGCTGTGTGGCGTCTATCCTTGTTATCGCCATGTCTCACGCCCCATGCTGTACGGTAAACTTGCTTAGTGTACTGTTCCGACATTTAGTATATGTGTATTTGAAACTAATAACTTCCTTGATGTGTGCATGCGCAATAAAGTAGTCTCAACGATATCAACAAAGTCTCAAGATCTGAACTTGTTTTTTTTCTGTCAGTATCGAGTGAGTGAAGCCTTAATATGTTGCTGATACTAAATATAGAAAGTAGACACTAGTTCTTGTATTCCAACAAGCCTACTCTTATCAATTTTAGATCAAAAAGCGATCTTTAGGGTGCGCAACTTGCACACGGGACCTCCGAGATTTTTTGCCCTTGTCCGGCAAGGCTAGGTGTAGATCTTTCCTACCAGGGGTGTGGTTGAAAGACAGCAGTAAGGTGGAGCTAAGGAGTAGCAGTAGAAAGACTGCAGAAAGAGTCAGGAGCCCAGAGGAGGGTGCAAAGGAGGTGAGGGGACTAGGCAGAAAGTGGAGACGAAAGTAGACGACAGAACATTCTAGACAGCAGGAAACAAGGTGAACGGGGACAATTTTAGAGAATTTTTTTTCTGTCGTTATCCGGATTTGAGCGCGGAACCTTGGATTGAGAGGCGAGCACCTTAACCCCTAGGCCAAGAGAGCCCCCTGATAAAAATAGGTATGATGAAGATTTATATAGCCTACTGGTGATAGCTCAGACAAAAGAACAAAACGTGCGTCCAGTTATGAAATCACGTTTATATTTCACGTGCAATAGCTTTAGTGATAAACTGAAAATATTGTAGTTTTTATATGGTATACTTTTAAACCCCATATCAATTTTATGAACCAATGCCTTTTGTGGTATAACCAGAGTCCAAAAATAAATATTTGAATATTATGCACAATCGTTGTCCTTGTGAACTGAACAGCTCCACTTTCTCCCCGTCTTGTGTCTGTCCGTTGACTGACCACTCAAGCCAGGTGGCAGTGACAGAGCTTGTCGTCATGACACTTGGCGTGGTCCTTTCCACAGGCGGTCACACACTCGTCGTTTGTGGTACAGTTGACCTGATTGTGACTTACTGGGAAAGAGGGAAGGGGGTGGACAGAGCAAAACGTTGGTAAGACTTGATAACAGATCTAGATTTGTCTGTCTCTCTGCCTGTATCAATGTATAACGAGAAAATAATAAAGGTGTGTCATATTACGTAGGTCTGCATGTATGTATGTGTGTAAGTATGTCTGTCTCGTTCTCTTTCTCTCTTTCGCTATCTTCACCC
>NW_004797370.1:1083076-1086184 GCF_000002075.1 Aplysia californica
ACACACACACACACACACACACACACACACACACACACACACACGCTCACGTACACAAATATATCATGATGTATTGATACACGGTACATATTGTCATGACAGTCATTGGTACTCTTATATCCAATATTATGTAACACAACTAAAAAAAACACAAACAAAATTTTGTTTAAAAATATACACACACAAAAAAGAACGTATTTACCTTGTTGTTTGGTGCTGCAATCACACTGTCCGTTCTGACAGACTCCGTGGTGGCTGTTCCCACATACAGGTGGATGACAGTCGTGGTCAGCGCTGCATGAGGTCGAGCTCGAGGTCGTGGTCGCTACGGTTGTGTCTTAATGGGGAAAAACAACAAGATTTTTGTTAATTTCATCTAACTTTGATACAAAAACGTTTGTGTAACAGATAACATGGTTGTGGTTTGCTTGAGGGGAGACAGAGAAAAGTTTTGGACAAACCGTTACTTTGTAGAAGCTGACTTCGATTACTGATCTCGCTTTACCTGTCTGTATAATTAATGTATATGGGGGCTCTCGTGCTCTAGAGTTTACGGTGTTCTCCTCTCATTTAATGGGGTCCAAGGTTTGAAACCTGACAACGACGGGAAATTTTCTTCTCTAATAATGTTCTCCTTTCACCTCCTTTTCTACTCTCTAATTATGCTCTATCCTCTTCTTTCATTTTAAAATTCTGCCCCCCACCCGCCCACCCTCCCACTCTTTGCCCCCACCTCAGGGCTCCTGGCTCTGTCTGCAACCATTTTATTGCTATTCCTTATCTCCTTCTTTCTGCTGTCTTTCAGCCACACCCCTGATCTTATGGTAGGTAAGATCTAACACCTTGCCTTCTCGGATAAGGGCGATAAATCTCGAAGGGCCTGTGTGCTATTTGAGATCCCTTGGTTCTAAAATCGATAAGAGTAAGCTTTGATCGCCATTGGGACAAAATTCAAAGTTCCTATCAAAACTGAAAATATAGCATGTTTCCGGCGCGCTCAGATGACCTTATGCAGTTGCTTGCGCCGTAAAGCACTTTCCAAAAAAAGTATGTATGTATGTATGTATGTATGTATGTATGTATGTATGTATGTATGTATGTATTTATGTATGTATGTATGTATTGTATGTATTGTATGTATTGCATGTCTTGTATGTATTGTATTGTACTGTGTTGTATTGTATTGTGTCTATTGTGTGTATTGTATTGTATTGTATGCATTGTATGTATTGTAAGTGTTGTATATTGTATGTATTGTATGTATTGCATGTATTGTATGGATTGTATTGTATGTATTGTACGTATTGCATGTATTTGATTGTATTGTATAGTACGTACTGTATGTATTGTATTGTATGTATTGTATTGTATTGTATTGTATTATATTGTATGTATGTATGTATGTATGTATGTATGTATGTATGTATGTATGTATGTATGTATTTTATGTATTGTTTGCTTGTATGCTTGTTTGTTTGTTTGCTTGTTTGCACGTTTGCATGTTTGTTTGTATGTATGCACGTCATTATGAATATGTTCATGTTTGTATATTTACCTTGTTGTTTGGTGCTGCAATCACACTGTCCGTTCTGACAGACTCCGTGGTGGGTGTTACCACATACAGGTGGGTGACAGTCGTGGTCAGCGCTGCAGGAGGTCGCTCTCTTGCCTACGACGGGATCTTTTTTAAAAAGATGAATTCTAGTTAATTTTACTATTTTATTGTTATACAAAAACGTTTGTGCTGCTGTTGGCCTGCTTTTGATTTGTTTGAGGGGAGACAGAAGAAAGTTTGGTCAAACTTCATAGAAGTTAGCTGATTATTGACTTTACTTTGTCTCTCTGTCTGAGTGGATATAGGTGTGTGCGTCTGTCTGTATATACGTATGTGTGTATGTACCTGTGTATATGTTCATATATCTCTTTCGCTCTCATTTTTTTATCTCTATAAATATTGATCACTCTCTCTCTCTCTCTCTCTCTCTCTCTCTCTCTCTCTCTCTCTCTCTCTCTTTCTCTCTCTCTCACGCCCCTCTCTCTCCCTCCATTTCTCTCTCTGTCTGTCTTTCTCACACATAGACATGAACAAACACATTCTCTCTCTCTTAAACACATACACACACAGAAACACACACACACAACAATGAACACACACAGACACACACACACACACACACACACACACACACACGTACATAACAATGAACACACACGCGCGCGCACACACACACACACACACACGTATTATATGTATAGATACACAGCGCATCACTTCTTGACCTCTGTTGCTACTCATATTTACAATATTATGTAACAGAACTAAAAAAAAACAAGCTAAAATAAAAAGATATACAACAAAAAAAAGAACTTATTTACCTTCTTGTTTGGTGCTGCAATCACACTGTCCGTTCTGACAGACTCCATGGTGGCTGTTCCCACATACAGGTGGGTGACAGTCGTGGTCAGCGCCGCACGAGGTCGAGTTCGAGGTCGTGTTCGCTACAGTTGTGTCTTAATGATAAAAAAAAAACAAGATTTTTGTTTTAATCCAATTTTGATACTAAAATGTTTGTGTAACAGTTGATCTGGTTGTGGTTTGATTGAGGGGAGACAGAAAAGTTTTCGACAAACTTTGTGCAAGCTGACTTCGATTACTGATCTCGCTTTGTCTGTCTGTATATTTTATGTACATGGGGTGCTCTCGTCTCTAGGGTTTACGGTGTTTGCCTCTCATTCAATGAGTCCCGGATACAAAACCGTTCTCTAATAATGTTCTCCTTTCACCTCCTTTTCTACTCTCTAACCATGCTCTATCCTCTTCTATCATCTTCACTTTCTGCCCCCCCGCTCTCCCGACCTTTGCCCCCTCCTCAAAGCTCCTGGCTCTTTCTGCTGCTATTTTATTGCTACTCCTTGTCTCCTTTCTGATGTCTTTCAGCCACATATTCATGTATGTATGTATATGTGTATGTATGTATTTTATGTTTGTATGTATGTATTTTATGTTTGTATGTATGTATGTATGTATGTATGTATGTATGTATGTATGTATGTATGTATGTATGTATGTATGTATGTATGTATGTATGTATGTATGTATGTATGACA
>NW_004797370.1:1086284-1092891 GCF_000002075.1 Aplysia californica
CGTAAAACACTTACCGAGAGAGAGAGAGAGAGAGAGAGAGAGAGAGAGAGAGAGAGAGAGAGAGAGAGAGAGAGAGAGAACGAGCGGGCAAGAAAGAGAGAGCGAGAACAAGAGAGAGCGAGAACAAGAGAGAGCGAGAACAAGAGAGAAAAAAGAGGTAGAGAGATAGAGAGAAATAAGGAGATAGGAGAATAGATACACATACACACACAAAGAAAAAAAAACACAACATTCCCCCCCCCCTCTTTACACACACACTTATCCAACGCCTACTGAACTCGTTTCCTGCCGGTCACAGGTGTGTAGAACAGACACCTTTATACTTTGTGACGTAATCAGATGTTTAAAATTCTGATGTCGCTATTGATCACCTGTTGCCGCCTACCCATTTACTCACAGGCGTTGAAAACACAATCACAGCTCGCGTGCTCTGTGGTATCTTTCATAAACTCCAACTTCCGAGTTTTGGCACTTTTAGTAACAGCTGGCTCGGCTATAGAAAAAGCTGCCATGTAATGCCAACATAACCCGGTTAATACCTGTCGTGTTCTGTGGAATTTCAGTCTTATTTGGTACTAACTCCTGTTTTGCAACGAGAATCCAATGTTTCAAAGTGCTTTAGGTCGAAATCAGACAAATCATAATTTATACAGTACGAGACGGCACTTATAGTGCGGTCAAACATTCGCGGCGCAACCCATTGTCAATTAATCCTTAACTATCGAGCATAAACTCACCAGCTTTTGCATAATCACTTGTACCAATTTGTCTTAACAGATCTATGTTATTTTTGTAAACACCTGTTAGTTGTATTCTAGAATATTCCTTAATAAATACTTATAAACAATCCAAGAGGGTGGTTTCTAAAGGTGAACAGCTCAGGCAATATTGCATTAACACAGATTCTGTATAACAAGATAGTTCACTCCTCTCTTTGAACTAAAAAAAAGTGTCCTAAAAATCCGCTGGCGCCCTTTTCGAAAAAGCGCCCACTTTGCAAACAGAGTTACCCTACATGTGTGAGAAAAAATCAAAGTGACACTAACACGTTTTTGTATAAATTATAATTAAAATTTCGGATAAACGCCTTTTTAAATGGTTACGCTGACAAAAATCCGCTTCGGGTGGAAGGGGCGACTGTGTTCTTTGTTCAGTTTGGCTGTAGAACGAGAGGCGAGAGGTCATTAAAATAAAATAAACTCAAAACTCCGCCCTGAGCGAACCGGAACAGATGATGCGCATAGGGATGCTATTCCTATTCTTCTTCTGGAGAAACGAAAGAGAGCTTTAAAACAAAGACTGCAGCGACCTCTGAACCCATGCGCGGACTTCCTCGGACACTTTTTGGGCAGAGTGAACTATCTTGTTATGCACAATCTTTGGCATTAATTAAAAGCAAGACCGTCTTTTTTTTCTAACCACGACATTACGCTTATATTGAACTCACGATTTGAGAACCTTTAGTGTGAAAAAATGTTCATAATAAAATTAATTTCTTGTAACAAGTTTTTGCCACCAAAAAGTGTCATTGGTGAGCTGTGACGTAGGCGATAAGAGTATTCAAAATGTGTGTGAGAAACGGGAATCCCATTTTCCGCGTGACAGAGACTGTATTTTATTTTATGTATTTATTTTATTTTATTTTTTTGTTGATGTATTTTTTGTATGTATTGTATGTATGTATTGTGTGTATGTATTGTGTGTATGTATTGTATGGTGCTTGCAACTGCCTGAGGTCATATGAGCGCGCAGGACACATTAAACATTCTCAGTTCGTACGAAATTTTAATCTTGCCAGGGAGGCGGCCGAAGCCTACTCTTATCGATTTTAGACCACCAAGGGATCTTAAACGTGCGCAACTTGCACACAGGACTTCCGAGATTTTCCGCCCGTGTCCGAGAAGGCTAGGTGTAGATCTTTCCTACCAAAAGATCAGGGGCGTGGCTGAAAGACAGCAGTAAGAAAGAGCCAAGGAGAAGCAGTACAAAGGCTGCAGAAAGAGTCAGGAGCCCACAGTAGTGGCACAGGAGGTGAGGGGCGTGGGGCAGAAAGTGCAGACGAAATGAAAGCAGACGACACATCATTGCTAGAGAACTGGAAAAGATGTGAAAGAAAACAATCTTAAAGAAGAAAAATGTCCGTCACTACCTGGATTCGAACCTGGGGCCTCTTTAATGAGATGCAAAGATCTTAACCTCTAAGCTACGAAAGCCCCTGACGGAGATTTAAAGTAGATCTAGTACTTTACATAAATTTATGAAGAAAAGATGTAGTTTTTTAATCTTGCCCCAATTGTAGAGGAAAAATATGAAATTAAGTTCAGGAAAATTGATACAGACTGCTGGGCAAAGTATGGGTAACATTGATTCACCCATTAAAGCGATATTTGAGGATAAGTTGTGCCTCACATTTCTAACAACACTATTGCTCGAAAACTACAACTGGCATTTAGAGGAATTATGTATGACATAATTATAGGGGAGACACAGTGAGGATGAGCTGATTTCGCTTGGAATGTGGGCAACTTTCATCCTTAGATAGATAGATAGATAGATAGATAGATAGATAGATAGATAGATAGATAGATAGATAGATAGATAGATAGATAGATAGATAGATAGATACATAGATAGATAGATAGATAGATACATACATACATACATACATACATACATACATACATACATACATACATACATACATACATACATACACATACATACATACATACATACATACATACATACATTCATACATACATACATACATACATACATACATACATACATACATACATACATACATACATACATACATACATACATACATACATACATACATAGACAGATAGATAGATAGATAGATAGATAGATAGATAGATAGATAGATAGATAGATAGATAGATAGATAGATAGTATACGGTTGGGTGCATATTATTTTGTCGTCGAAAGCAGAGGAGATGAGTTCGATTCCCGCCAACGAGGAAACTTTTTTTGGAGAGGGGCTTGGTTGTTGTTTTTTTTTTATAAGATAACCCCCCCCCCCCCTTTCTGTTTGCTAGGATGCGATGTTGTATCGCACTCAACCTGGCCAACGGATAGGGGTACAGTCGAAGCAGCCCGCCTTCTAAATGGTCTTTATCTTGTTGATTGAGGCATAAAAATATGACAACTTTTTTCTCTCACCTACTGGTCAGTGAATAACTCAAAATCGCAACCCCAGAGTTACAAAGTTCTATCTGCTCAGTACCTAGTTTTGGGTAATTTCATGTCAAAAATTTTGAGTTTCACAATACTTCAAGCTTTTGCGAATGCAATCTTTGAATATCTAGATAACGATTCCAAAATAATCTTACGCTTTTGATAGAGGAGACAGGGCATTTGATTTCTCACCTCAAGGTCTCAGTAAATCAGAACAGCCAAAAATGTCAGATGTTTTGTGATTCTGGGATAGCGAAATGTTAAGGATCCCACTTCACTTAGACCCCTCCCAGTGGGATTTTGGAGGGTCAATGATATCAGGGGGCGAAGGCTGACTTGTTTGACAGGGTAATCAAAGTGAAACGGGTCCAGATATGGCCTGGAGATATCACACAAGAACCTTACTCGAATCGGGGACTCAGAGTTGTGAATGAAATAAATCCGGAATTCATAGTGTATGTTCAACCGCCAGAATAATCGGGAAAGTATCGTAATAAATATCAATTCCAACTGAAATTAAATTAAACTTTAGATGTGAATACACAAACACAAAGCTAAGAAGCAGAGATGTCAGTATTAGATCTATATGTTATAGATCTACCAGTGAGGCTAACTCTTTGATAGAACATGACAATTGTTTTTATTTTTTTTATTTCACATTTGGCTGTTTTTGTCTAGCCTTTCGCGGCCAGGAGGCGGTGTCATAATCGAGGTCACGATCTGATTATAGGACGGTCAAAAGTCGAGGAAAAAAAACAAGCACTTGCAGTAGTCAAGAGATTATTAGGAGTTAGTTCCCCTCACATTTGTGAGGTAGACTCGACCAGTGTAATAGTTAGCTTACATAATCAGAGGTTGTGACTGCTTATAACTGTGGCCCCAAAGAGGTGAACAGGGTATTTGTCGCAATGAAACAGTTTTGACTGCTATGCACATGTTCCCTTCAACTTTATTGGTAGACTCTTCCAGCCTCACTTTAAGCTTACTTAATCAAAGCTTGTGACTGCTTATGGAGTGGCCCAAAAGGAGTGAACAGGCTATTTCTGTGTCAGTGAAACCTTTTTTAATGTTAGGCATACTGTTAATTGGTGATTATGAATGTCTTTTCACATTTAATTTATGAAGTTTACGTTTATAGGTGAATTTGACAGCGGCTATATTTCAAAGTTAGGAAGGGAAGCAGTGATTATTTGATTATATAGACGCTTCGCCACTGAATGATATGCTCTATTTTGGGGGAGGGGGGTCCCCTAGCTTCTCTTTTTCCGTCTATCTTTCTCTGTTTGTTTTTTGTTTTTTTCAACAATAAATGATTAAAATCGTGCTGATCCGCTTCTAATTATTCAAACTCAGACTCACACCCAGAACCAACAAGACCGTGATTGGTTGGCGTGGTTTGCTCCTTCTTTGCAACCAAACATCTATCATCCTTTTTGTCACGATTTTACACTCGAGAAAGCGAAAACTCCGTTCATTAAATTTGCATTGCTTCGTGTAAACTAATAACACTTCGTTACCTTGGAATTACAAAGTTCTATCTGGCATTTTTGGCCGTTTTGAGTTACCAAAGTCATGGGGCCAGAAGCCAAATGCTCTACCTGCTCCATCAGAATCATAAGATTATTTGGAGTCGTTATCAAGACATTAAAAGACTGAAAAAGCTTGAAAGGTTGTGAAACTCTTTACGCCAATTTCTCAAAACTAGGAACTCAGCAGATAGAACTTCGTAATTCTAGGGTAGATCGTCTCTTCCCCTTCTTTTCTTTGAACGTTACTGTTTAAAACTGCCTCTAATCTGCTATACCTAAATGATACATTTGGTTTGCAAGTGCCGTTAAACTCGTATTAAAACTTTTATAACTTAAAAAAAAAAATCTGTCAAAAGCACGCGAGTCAGGCAGAACCAAATGATTTGCATAATCCAGTAGACCAGGTTTACAGCAGACAGTAACATAAAATGGCGGGAAGTCAGTGTCACGTCAGTTAGTTACATCAAGTTCAAGGTCGGTTACGGTGCGCACAGTTCTGATACCCTCTTCTAACAAGAATTTTCCATTAGTGGAAATTTCAGTCAGTCAAACGAGGTCACCTCTGTCAAAACCATTGTCTGTAGAATAATTTTGTACCTAGAATCTAGTTACCGGTGTTGAAGATTTGTTTCTGGGTTTTTATATTTCCCCTCTATCTGTCTTTTATTTTTTTCTTGCATTTTGACCGGGGTTTTTTTTTGTGTCGATATGTTTCTCTTTACACCGGTCTATTGGTGTATGGGTTATGCCTCTTCGCCGCTGAATGCCAAGGGTGTAAGTTCGAACCCCACTAAGTGAGAAATATACTAATGAAGTGTCCCCGTCCGTCTACCAAGTGCTGTATCCCAAACAATCTGGACTGACCATTATATATAGGGCTGAAGCAACCCGCCTGCTAAATAACTTAATCTGCGTTTCTGGGATCATACAACATTTACTTTGATAGAATATCAATTTCAAAGGATGTTATTTATTTATTCAGAAACCCACGAAGACACCACATTGACGTAAGCACTTACGCAGTTAACCAACAAACGGAGGTCTAGGGGGTTTAAACCTGACCTTTATTGTAAATATAAATATTTTACGCACTCATCGACACAATTTAGGTCATTTAGGGGGTGGACAGCTTCGACACTGCCTGTCGACTCAATCCCGGGCTGAGAGGGAGACAATGCTTCAACAGACGACGGAGATACTCGAAGAGAAACCTTCCCTAAACGGGAATCGAACTCGTGTCTACATCATACAACGAGGAAAGCACACACATACACATAGGTGCTCTGACCGTGCAACAGTTTTACATTACTAAAATTATATCTCTAAAGAGGTTATTGTTTTATTGATAATCAGCACTCAAATGTACCAATAATAATAATAATAATGATGATGATGATGATGATGATGATGATGATGATGATGATGAAAATAATAATCGGCAATTTCAAGAAGCGTCCCTGTCTAGCATAGATATCAACAGTCATGGTTAGCCCCTCATTTATCTGCTTAAATGCTCTCAAAAAAAGAAAAAAACCCTGTAAAGACGCCTAGTCTTCTCCCTTGGAACTTCTGTAAAAGGCGTTAACAATAAAAGTTGTTCAGTGCATACAACATGCTGTTGGGCATGGATATGTGCTTATTAATGCAATTACATCACTATCATATTCATCATCGTTATCATCATCATCATCATCATCATCATCATCATCATCATCATCATCATCATCATCATCATTATCATCATCATCATTGTTTGGAAAGCAGAGTAGGAGGAAAAGTCTTGCTTGATTTTCGGACAAAATAATATAAAAATATAAAATTATGCATCATCATCATCATCATCATCATCATCATCATCATCATCATCATCATCATCA
>NW_004797370.1:1095257-1096757 GCF_000002075.1 Aplysia californica
TGATTTTTGGGTGTTTTTTTATGAGGGGGGATGGTTTTTTATGTTTTCGTTTTAATTTTTTTTTCTTTGGCATAAATGTTAATATGCATTTAAACTTGGTGACTAATCAGTCACCACATGGCCGACTTAAATGCCTCATACAGCATGCCAACAGACCAATCTTTTGTCGAGAGGAGTCTTGTCGTTTCGGTGGACACATACAAACGGAATTTTCACTATTGCTAAGTTTTATATTAAAAAAGGAACCTGCTCACCGATTTCCTGAGACACGGACGACTAACAGTCGATCGGTTTCAGGTTTGGTGAACACGCAGCCTTACACGTCCAGCCAAAACTAACAGTTTCCGTCCTCTTTGGAATAATCTTAAAAAGGCATGGTGCTATCTTGGTAAAAAATACTTCTTTTTGTGATCTTATACATCTACGTGGAAAGTGGGGAACCCGTTAAACATTTTGTAAATTTTGATACTCTGGTTCCGAATTTGGTATCATTTTTTAATGACAGGGTGCAATTTTCAATACGAATGATAATCTTATCGTTATCAAAATACGTTTGACCGAATGACCAGAGAGCAAATGTGTCACGACACGGTGGAATCAGGCGCTTGTCAATTTTTAGAATATGGAGTTATTGGTATCATCTGGAAACGTGTTCATTTGCCCTGCTTTTCATGAAAAAATACTTATCCATCTTGTAAAAGGTCGAGACATTGCTACCAAATTATGTTAGGATCGGCTGGAGTCAGAGGTGAAGTTAGTGAGAAAATGATAGCAAAAGTTTGGTGACTTCTGACGCGTTAAGGTGCTTGGAAAAAGCATAAGAGCAAAAAAAAAAGTAAAAATCGACAAACAGACAGACAGACGAAAAGACAAAGAAACAGATGGATAGATGCGCCGGTGAAAGGAATAGAATGTTACAATAAAAGACACTGTACATTATAAGTCTATTGATTTTGATCAAATATCACTTTTAGTCGACTCCACTGAGCAATGTATCCTGGAAATTAAAATATGGATGACCAGTAATAAATTTAAACTAAATGATGACAAGACGGAAATAATGTTGGTGGAAATACAAAAGCAAGTAGAAATCTCCCAGAACTACAATTTGATATAAAAAAACCATGCCATTTGTTCAAAAAGAAGTCTTAAAAATCTATGGGTTTAGTTGGATTAAGATATATGTCTATGTCTTCCCAAATTAGCCAGCTCTGAAAAAGTATCTACACATAAAATAAGACGTACCCCAAAAATTTACATTTTCATAAAACAGCTGGGGAAAACATCATTCACAACTTTTAATGCAAACCTGCCATAATGATGAAATGATGCATGAGTATGCCGGACTGCGAGACAGCAGAAATAACGTGTGAGAATGAGAGAAGTAGAGAGAAAGAGAGAGAGAGAGAGAGAGAGAGAGAGAGAGAGAGAGAGAAAGAGAGTGAGAGAGAGAGAGGGAGATAGAGAAAGAGAGAGTGAGAGAGAGAGAGAGGGCGGGAG
>NW_004797370.1:1099008-1100499 GCF_000002075.1 Aplysia californica
CATACATACATACATACATACATACATACATACATACATACATACATACATACATTTAAGGATTTGTTTGTCACCTGTTTCTTTACGAAATATATCGACTATTATATAAGTTGACTTGAAACATCACTCTAGATTAAAATGGCAAATGATTACGCTATAATTCAACTAATAAGCCTCGATGAGACAGAGTAAAAGTGGAAAGTTGCAATTTAAATGTCCATATAAGAACCTCTCAAAGACAGGGAAGATGATCTACTTATTTTTTTTTTTATTTCAGAAGAGGAAAGGCAACAGTCCCATCTCTTGCAATTGATCAAGAAAGAATTTAAGTCAGGGATTCGTATTTTTATATTTCTTTGTCTCACCATCGACAGCAATTGACCTAACATAATAACCTGGACAAAAATAAAGTGCTGATAAGACAGGCATCAAATAAAAACAAATAGTTAAGAGACCAAGATAACTTGAGATTTCTGCGCAAAACAATCTTCTCAAAGGGTGGGAGTAATGCTAAGTGATCATATCCATCAACTGACATTGGAATTTCGAGTATCGATCAGTAGTACACGATTTATTTCCAAGAAAGTAAAAACTGACAGAAATAGAAATGAGTTCGTATCAACAGAGCACACAATGCTATAGTATCTCTAAACAAAGACAAATGTCACCCTGAGAGGCGTTTGAATAAAGATTGTCATTATCATTTTCATACATATAGGCATGTTTCACAGTATATATTATTATAGTAAGAAGTAAAGAGCTGCATATGCGAACGACTACATTTTTCCTAAGACAGATGTGTCCTTATAACAATTTAGGAATACGATTATGTTTTTGGAGTAGGCTTCATCAGAACAGACTAATTTTTGCTTTAAAAATGTTGAAAAAGATTTTGACACCCAAGTGCTCATATCATTTATCAAACATCTCACTCTGGAAGTGAGCTTTGCGGCTTTACAACATAGGTTTTCAATACACTTTGACCATAACAATCGAGAAAAAAATATCACCCTTTGGTAGCTAAACCTTTTCTCTGCTTTTCTTTTTATAAAACCATCTTTCAGAGCGCTTAAGCGCGCCTCCTTTTCCAAAAACAATTATGTTAGTATTTTCCAGATTCACAAGTAGTCCCCAGTGGTTACAATACGTATTCTAAACAACTAATCTTCCTTTTCATGTCTATAATATTATCTGAAAACAA
Source organism: Aplysia californica (assembly GCF_000002075.1). Taxonomy (NCBI): domain Eukaryota; kingdom Metazoa; phylum Mollusca; class Gastropoda; order Aplysiida; family Aplysiidae; genus Aplysia; species Aplysia californica. Next base: position 1,100,210 of record NW_004797370.1, read on the forward strand.
GCACGATTTCATCTGCATACATTAAATTGCGCGTTTGTTCATCATTGTTTGAAGAGTTCAATTCCTTTGATGACACTGTTTTTAGCATCAGGTCAAATTAAGAAACATAGATACTAGAATAACACATCCCTGACGAACACCCGATAAGCAATTTTAAATATTCCGTAATTTCATGCTGGCTAGTACGAACAGGGCACATAACGTCCGAGTATATACTTCGTAGCAATGTTTACATTTTCCCTCTCAGGCCTCTTGTCCTCAAGACTGCCCAGGAGAGAGAGAGAGAGAGA
>NW_004797370.1:1102286-1103118 GCF_000002075.1 Aplysia californica
TTCCATAGAGAGAGAGAGAGAGAGAGAGAGAGAGAAAGTAAGATCATTCATGGACGACCCAGGTAGTACACACAGCAAGCACATGAGACGTATCTTTATTGAACAAAAGGCACAAATTAATTACAATAATAAGATAGTAGGTGAGGTTCGCCAGTCAGCTCATTAGCATTCTCGCAGCCGTTTATGCATCGCTGCTTTTATATACTACTGTAAAGCCCTCAAAGCCTGTCTTTAATCGAAGTTGAAGGCTTTGTATGTCGTGTTCTATCATTACCTTTATAATTATCATTATCATTATCATATGAGTCAGTTAGAACATTCCTGGAGGGTATAACACGCTTACGTCACAACCTTTCTCGCACTTCCTGTATTGTTCCACTTCAGACCCTCCAAAAAAAAAAAAATTACGGTTACGTGGTGCAAATTACTGCACGTCTTGAAAAAGTGGTAGCCTGATTCTGATTATCCATCGCCACGTCTCTGACTCTATTATACATCACCATGTCTCCTATTATACGTCGCTATGTCTCCTATTGTACATCGCCATGTCTCCTATTGTACATCACCATGTCTCCTATTATACGTCACCATGTCTCCTATTATACGTCACCATGTCTCCTATTACACGTCACCATGTCTCCTATTATACATCATCATGTCTCTTATTATACATCGCCATGTCTCCTATTATACGTCACCATGTCTCCTATTATACGTCACCATGTCTCCTATTACACGTCACCATGTCTCCTATTATACATCATCATGTCTCTTATTATACATCGCCATGTCTCCTATTATACGTCACCATGTCTCCTATTATACGTCACCA
>NW_004797370.1:1103218-1107606 GCF_000002075.1 Aplysia californica
TTTATGCATCGCTGCTTTTATATACTACTGTAAAGCCCTCAAAGCCTGTCTTTAATCGAAGTTGAAGGCTTTGTATGTCGTGTTCTATCATTACCTTTATAATTATCATTATCATTATCATATGAGTCAGTTAGAACATTCCTGGAGGGTATAACACGCTTACGTCACAACCTTTCTCGCACTTCCTGTATTGTTCCACTTCAGACCCTCCAAAAAAAAAAAAATTACGGTTACGTGGTGCAAATTACTGCACGTCTTGAAAAAGTGGTAGCCTGATTCTGATTATCCATCGCCACGTCTCTGACTCTATTATACATCACCATGTCTCCTATTATACGTCGCTATGTCTCCTATTGTACATCGCCATGTCTCCTATTGTACATCACCATGTCTCCTATTATACGTCACCATGTCTCCTATTATACGTCACCATGTCTCTTATTATACATCACCATGTCTCTTATTATACATCACCATGTCTCTTATTATACATCACCATATCTCCTATTATACAGCGCCACGTCTCCTATTGTACATCGCCATGTCTCCTATTATACATCACCATGTCTCCTATTGTACATCGCCATGGCTCTCCCAGCGCTCATAGTCCCGTATGCAGTTGCGAGCGCCGTAAAACACTTACTAAAACAAAACACCAAATTGTGTCTCCCTCTTGTTCACCCGGAGGTGTCATCTCTGGCTCAGAGACTGACGTGTGTTGACCCTCCACTGTTCACGTTCTCTCTCTCTGCCATGTTACCATCTGCCATATTGAGGCCAGATTCCATGGGTGCTGCAGGATCATACCTTCATCTCAACTCGGTATTGAAACGACCAAAGCCAATGGCCACCCAACGTGTAGGTTTGTGCTAACAGCTCCCAGCTTATGCAAGCGTACTGCCACTGCATTCACCCATCGTCAAAAGAATTTGAAGGAGATAAAGGACAAAGAAAAGGGAAAGGATAGATAAAAGCAGATGTTTGACTTGCGCTAAGGTTTAAGAAAGAGCAGCGTAAACATCAGACTTACTCTCTCGCCTTGGTACAGTGTATCTGGTGGCAAGATAAAGACAAAGCGATCAGATTTGCATTTAGGTACTAGAGGTTGTCGGAATGCCTTCCATGATGAAAGGCAGACTGCCTATATATAATGAGGCCCGACAATGTCTTGATGTTGTTCGTCCGTGTTGTTCTTTGTCCACCCCCTGGTGAGATGTGGTATAATACGTGTACAGGGAAGGATTGTTCCTCTGACGGAAGGGGGGGGGGGGGCAGCCGCACCTCCGGTGGTTCTCATGGTTTGGTTCCCTCCGGGCACGCAACTCTCACTTGTGGCTCCCCGTAGCTGTTAGCATGCGCCAGCGGCCATACCACGGGCAACTGCTTCGACCCTTGTGAGGGTAGCCGACGGGTCCTAGACCCTCGGTGCTTTTTCTTTAGAGTTTCCTACCCTAGCATGTGAAGACTGGTTTGCCGGCGGATGAAGCCGATGAGATCAACAGGAGGTCCAGCGGTTTTGAAGGAGGTTATCAGCAAGTGCTGTGGAGCGCATACGGCATGGACAAGGCACAAAAGAAGTTCTGGCCATCCACTGTCTCCATACGTAACGGTCTCCTTGCCACTGGGTAAAGGCTTCCTAGTTCCTAGGCCGAGAGAGTGAGGCTGCCACCGTGCAACGACAGCTCCACTTTAAACAAAGTCACGCACAGGTTCATTCTACAGATGAGCTGCTGGATTTCATCGTCATCTTCGGCACGTTCATGATAATGAGATGCCAAACACACGGCCTACCAGCAGCTCTAGAGTTACTAAAACCATGAGGTCAGAAACCAAATGCTGTATCTGACGCTCTCAAAATTGTAAGATTATTCGGAGCCGTTATCAAGATATTCAAAGAATTGCATTCGAAAAAGCTTGACATGTTGGGAAACTAAAAAATGTGTACGTCAAATTTCTCAAAACTAGGCAGAAAAAACATTGTAATTCTAGGGTAGCGAACTGACAAGTTTTTATTCTGTCGTTACTTCTGGCTCAGATTTTACGATGTCTGAACAAGTCAGGAGTCCAGTGAGAGGGAAAACGTGGTGTAGTTGTGTAATTTAAACGCCCCTTGCAACGTTGTAAGGTTATAATTTAGAGGTGATATGTATTACAAATACGTGCATACATATACGACAACAAAACAGAGCGAAAAAGAGAGAGGGAGAGAGAAGGGGAACTTTCCCAAAGCATTCCCATTTTTTAACACCCCGTAGGAATTCGAACCTGGGCTACCCACTCTGTTGTCCAGTCTGACACTAACTGCACAAAGGGTGCGCCCACTGAGATTTCATTATTTGCTGGGGAGGCGCCAAAGATCACTATAAGTGGTCAAATGAATGCGAAGTATATATCATGAATTCATGTTCTTGAGGCGTATAATAATTTAACTTATGCTCTGTTGTACAACAGTGGTGAAAATAATAACGTTTGCTTTCCCCTGAAAGTGTTCCTTTCTCCCCGGCTTCATTGCTGCTTGTATTTGAGAATGACTGGTGTGCCTATTCCATTACATTTTCACATTTTGTTTCGAATGTGATCTGAAATATGATGCGGTTTTGGGGTGTGTTTTTTTTTTTTTTTATTTGCATTTTTTATTTTTTTTTATGTGTTTATTTTTTTTTTGGAGGGGGGTTGGTTTTACTGTATCAACACCTGCCCGTTTATTCCAAACAAAGTGTAGGTAACCAACATAATAATTGTTTTTCTTATTCTTAGATGTGGATCTTTGTACGCCCCCATCAACACAATTTAGATGATTAATTTAGGAAGCGTACTTCGACCCTGCCTGCAAGGCCCACCCCGGGCTCAAAAGGGCACAAAGTCCCAGCAGACAGACCAACATACTCGTTACAATGCATGCTGCCTATGAATCGAACTCGGGTCTCCTGTGTGTGACCGTTGAGTGCCTAACCCCTACCCCACAGACACTGGCGAGAGGAAGTCTTTTTTTAATCGAACATCTCTGTATTTCTTCAGCAACACTGAATCCCAGTCTGTGAGGAATGGCCCTGACAGACAGGGTCGAAACAACCCGCCTCCTAAATCATTTTAATTGTGATGATTTGTATGTAAAACATTAAAATTTACAATCAATCTGACAGATCCAGCTTGCTCGACAAGGAACGCAATCCATGACTTCACGATAGTACAAAATTATTTCTTCACACTGACGAAGGTACTTAGCCCATGGCTACCTTACAAACTAGATTACATTTCCTTAGTTACTTCCCCTCAACAGCCGCTCCTGCGACTATTCAACCGTGACGAACCACAGAACGAGCGTGACGGTTATTCCCTGCCGTTGAACCTGTCGTCGGGATGAACTTTACTTGTGTGCGTGTGTGGTGTGTGGCCAACGTGTGGTCATAGAGCACGCAGTAAAATTTGAGTTTAAGTATCTCAGCCGGCTCTGCCCGCCCCCGCCCCCCACTTTTTTGTCCCTGCACAGTCCCCACCCCCTCCCTCTTTCCTTGTTCCCTCAGTTCAAAGTCTGATGCCCGTTTAGTTTTGGGTTTGACAACCTGGAGTGAGACAGCCTAGACAATAGTAGAGGCGGAATTCCTGGCTGGACGCTGTAAGCTTGTGACTGTGCTCTCACATAGTAGGTAAGTCTCTTCTCATTGTCATTTAAGCCTTGTGTGTCAACCCTTCTGCACCGCTGGGAATGCTGGACAAATAGTGAAATGGTATAGGTTTAACGCCCGTATCAGCACTGTTAGATTATATTATAAGAGGGGGAACTTACAAGTTTAACGTCCATCTCTGAAAGGACCCCGCGAAATAGGAAATTCGTGTGGTCTTGCCCAAGGACACAACGTCGGACCGAGCTGAGGCTCGAAACCCCCAGCTCACCATCTTATGATTACGGGTCTGGTAGCCTAGGCATTTACCGAAACTAGTTAAAATAAGGTAGAAGAAAGAGAAATGTGTTTCTAAGGGGACTGTTGGGAATATTATAGACAGGAAAGAAATCAGATGAGGTAGTACGGAATAAAGCCCGCGAATGCCACTCACTTAAACAAGGAGCAAATAGGAAGGGACGAACTGGTTTGGGGATTTTTTAATCGAAATACACACCTTGAACGTCTTGCTTTCACTGGAAAAGTTGAAAGCAAAAAGAGCAACTTACTTAAATAACCTGCACCATTGGGTTTCTTGAGACCATCCGAGCAAAGAAATTCATAGCGGACCATAATTTCTGGTGTTTCTTTCTGATCTGCAACCTCATGATGATGATACCCTGAAAAAACGTTTAACGTATACATTATATAATAAATTTGTTGTAGTAGGAAGGCAGTATTTTACTTACTTGTTTGGTTTTGTTGTTGTTGTGGGGGTGGGGGAGT
>NW_004797370.1:1107706-1109356 GCF_000002075.1 Aplysia californica
TTACTTTCCAAAAACTACCCACTCATCCTTCAATATAAGCTATTCTTTATAAGATAAATATACCCTACAAGTTATCTTATGTGGTTTGCGAGCTTTGGGCTCCATTTTTTAACTCCCTTTTCCTGTTTTGTTGTAAATCTCGTTGAAAGAAGTTTGTTCATTGCATAGATCATTCTTTTCTTCTCAGTATGGTGTTTCTTTTATGCAAATAGGTTAAATAAGAGCGGAGATGAAGGAGTTAATGTCAAGGTCGGGCGTCCTCTGTATTATGGACAGATGGCTACTTGGGTGAGGAGGGAGGAGAGGGAGGGGGGAGCGAATGGATTACTGACTTAAAGATACCAATACAAATGAATTTCAGTGAGGAGAGCAGCTTAAGTCACAGGAAAAATATCGTCTCTTGCCTTTATTTCAGGTGTTCACATTGTTACGGACTACTACTGGATTGGGTTTTTTGCGGAAGGGGGGGGGGGGGATTCATGTAACCCACGACTGCTGTACGCCGCTAGTACATGACTACGGCCGTTTCTGATTGTAATTGTGAGATTGTGCGTTCGGGGTTCGAGGCCTAACTGTGGCATTGTGGCGTCCTTGGGAAAAGCAATTTACAGAAATGTTTCGCACTTCACATCGGACGTGAATAGGTCATAGGCAGCAAATGACCTTGTCAGTATGTTAGTGCTTTTACGCCTGTAAATATCGGCAGTTTGCAGTAAATGCTTCCCAGAAAGTTGAGATCGTTTCAGAATACTGCCAGGGTAATGATACTATTATCATTAGGTTTTTAAAGCGCTTAGACATTGCTTTTGAGCGAGAATTTGCGTCATTGGCAAACAAAAGAAACTTGAAAATGTAATCACCAAATCATCGTGTTAAGGCTTTGCATTACCTACTCATACAGCATACCAATTCAAAAGCTAAATAAACACTGCATTGTCTGACATAATAGTGTTTTATCTGTGTTAAGAGATGGTCGAGATGTGGTCACTCAAAACTGACCTTTAAAAAACAGGCTTGGCAAAAGTGTGCGAAATCAAAGAAATGTAAAATTGTTTTTTCATGAAAAAGACACTGATTGACAAAACTGAACAATGGAAACAGTAGGTGAAAACAGAGGCAAAGATTGAAAATTGTGACTGATGCCATTTGCTCTTGTTCTCTTCAAATGTTTCTTTACTGTGAGTAAAAAATAGCACTTAGATGCCGTGATGTATACAAGCTATTCATTTTGAACTACTTTTCATCTTGTGTAAACATAATTTGGCTGTTGAATGAAGGTTGGGAGAGGGTGGGTGGCAGGGTTTACAGACTCCAACAACTGTTGGATGGGGGGGGGGGGTGTTTGTTTGCTTTGCTTTTGTAGTTCTTTTTTTCTTTCAAATTATTATTATCACTATTTATTGTATAAAAGCAATACTAGTATAGCATTCACTGTTGTGCCTGGTCACTTAAAGAGTCTGTATCTTTTAAACTTCTGGTACCGAAGAGCAGTAGGCCTATACAACTTGTTGTTTTGTCCTGTCTCCATTCTCACATCATATTTTTAACAAGTGAACTCCCCCCCCCCTCACACACATACACACACACACACACTCACACACACACACACACACACACACACACACACACACACACACACACACACACCAT
>NW_004797370.1:1112138-1113934 GCF_000002075.1 Aplysia californica
GGGGAGGGAGTGTATGAGATAGATAGATAGATAGATAGATAGATAGATAGAGAGAGAGAGAGAGAGAGAGAGAGAGAGAGAGAGAGAGTACGTGATGCATCGGGGTGAAATCACACGCACGTCAAAATTAAAGAAATCAACTTTTTTTTCTGTCCAGCTTTTATCGATTTCGTCCTTTATTTATTTTTATTGACTGTTTATGTCCATTTTGAAATGCATGTTTATATTTTTTGTGGAATTTGCGAGAAAAAAAGCTTAATCAAAGGCTCACAAATATAAATTTGCAGTTTCAAAGGGCACTCAAGCTTTGGAAGTCACCAAATTTTGGCAGACATTTTTTCGTTAATTTTATCTTTGACACGCAGCGACCCCCATCTCCTTCAATAGCAAATATCTGGACTTCTATCCTTGATAAATGGGTGAGGGGGGGAGAGAGAGAGAGAGAGAGAGAGAGAGGGGGGGGGGGGGGGGGGGGGGTGTATGAACAGAAAGGCAGAATCTCATGCTGTTAGGTTGCACCATAAATATTAAGTTGCCCAAAAATTGACGAATGCCTGATTCCACCGTGTCATGACACATATATGCAACACGAAATGGACTGTGAAAACCTACTTGAGCCTTCCGTTTCGGAACTTACTGGACCTTCTAAGTACACTCGAGGTCTCCACTCTCTGCGGGGCAAAACTTTCACATGAAATGCATATCACCAGCTCAGATCGAGCATATATCTCGCACTATCTCCATTTCTCCTGGTTTTTATATTATGTAAATCACTTTGAAAGTACTGAATTTCAGACAGGAAAAAAATGAAATAATTTGAAGGCCCAAAGCATTGATGTCGCGACAAAAACTATCAAAAGCAAAAAATTGGAGTTAGTGCGTGATAGAATTTAACTGTCCATCTTTTACTTTTTCTTTTATTTTCAAAAGTGCAAGGTTTGAACACAGTTATTGTTGACCTATTTTTAATTAATTTTTTTCGCCCTAGTCTATCTAGGATAAGTATAATTGACACCCTCAACCCTCACCTCCACCCCTCAAAATCGATAAAATAAGTTAAAGGCGTCTTTCGCTAAAGACATCATGGTGATTGCATGTGCACTTGACAAGACTTGAGACTCCATATCAATATTATGTGTGCAGTAAGTTAAGTACGTTCCAATAAAAGGAGGGCTAAGGTACACTTTTACCTTTTAAGAGCGCTTCTTATTTCCCTTGCTGGGCAATACGACATAGTCTCTACAAACTGTCCATGTTTCCTGTGCCTGATATCACGATAATTAAATGATATAAGGTGATGTAATTTTTAAAAAATATAATGCCACCATCAGCACAATCTAAATCATGAATAAAAGAGCCAGACTGTCTCGACCCTGCCTGTCAGGGCCAAACCCAGATTGAAAGGGAAGTAACAATCACCTTCCAGACAGACAGACAACATGCTTGATGAAATATTACTCCCCATATGGGAATTAAACTCTTGTCTTCGGGCTCGACCACGAAGAGCGTAACTGCTTAACGCCGGTGTCGCATACTTCAGTGAGCTCAAAGTGCAAGGTAATACATGTACTACCACTTAAAAAGATATCACCCTCTCTCCTCACAATCCTTTTCCTCCTCCTCCTCCTCCTCCTCATTTTCCTCCTCTTCCCATTCTTCCCACTCTTCCTCCTCCTCCTTTTCTTCCTCATCCTCCTCCTCCTCATCCTCTCCTCCTCCTTATCCTCCTCCTCCTCCTCCTCGTCATCCTCATCCTCCTCCTCCTCCTCCTTCTCCTCCTCCTCCTCCTCCTCCTC
>NW_004797370.1:1118141-1121213 GCF_000002075.1 Aplysia californica
ATATATATATATAACTCCCTGTTTGTCAGCAAATAGATGTGATTTACACACTACACCTTCTCCATATCCTGCTTTCTCCTCCATGTCTTCTTGAGAAGTGCAAATTTTACCTGCGCCCTAACCAAGGCTTCACGTGATTTATTCAGGCCATTCTTTATAATCGGACAGGTGAAATATTTGTAAAGGCGTTTACAGCGCAATGACCTTACGGCAACTTGACGTTCCTATTGCAGAGTAAAATACCCACTGCACACTGCCAATATAATATATACATCTGTGAGCCATTGTGCAGAAATCAAGCTCCCGTTAAATTAATTAAATCAACGAAACTGGCATTTTTCTTGTTGTTGGGCTCTTTTTCTCGAATTTTCTTATCTATGTTTATGTTTACCAACGTTTATGACCATTTAAAACATATTTCTAGGTCGATTTTACTGGAACAACGTGAATTAAAGGCACACAAAAAATTATATTTTCAATTTCCAAGGAGTCTCAAAATATTCAAGGGAAGTCAACAACTTTGGCGTCCGTTTTCTGACAAATTTTATTTCTGAAACCAGGCGACCCCCGCCTCCTTCAATCGTAAATGTCTTGACTTCTGTTCAAGTCCTATGGATTTTTTTTGTCACCAAAAGCAAAGCAAATGAACAGGTTTTAGGATGGTACCAATAACTACATACTCCATATGACCCAAAATTTACGAGTGTCTGATTCCACTGCGTAGGATGTTATGTTAATGTTATTTTAATCATTTGGTAGAGCCAAGACCGGCTAAGGTTGTCCTTCATTGACGGACAAAATCTAGCATTTTGGCACAATATAACCAAATTCTCCAACGTTAAACGTGTTTTAATCTATTCCACGAAAAATAATAGACAACAGTTAACTTTGGTATAGCGCAGATATCTGCTCAACAGCGAGCTCTATGCACTTTACAATTTATATTATTACCCCAGCAGGCCTGATAGCCTTCTGAAACAACCTCAACCTCCTGGAAAGCATACAGTGCAATCTGCCATTTATAAGCACTAAGCACTAGTGAATCTGATGCGTTGGGTGAAAACAGCCATCACAAGGCTAGTAACGTGTAATCACATCACATTGTGAGGTCAAGATCAGATCACCTGTCTACGAGCGGAATGTGGTAATGGATGGTGTTGATTTGGAGAGGATGATAGAAAGCTACCGAAATGTCTATGTTTATTTGGGTTAAGAAGTCTCTCAACATAGCAACCATGATATGCGGAAGTCGACTTTTAAATCCGTTATTGCAAGAAATGGCTGTGTTGTGAACGGTGTAACCATGCCTACAACAACGCCGCGTGGCACCGGATATGACCTCAACACCACGTCGTGTCTCGGTCACCGGAGGTCAAATGTGTCTCTCTTTTAACTTAGGGATTAAAAGTTGAAAAAGCAAAGTTAGGTTCGGTTTTTTTCGAATTTTGTTTGTTTGTTTGTTTGTTGTTCTTGTTTTTGTTTTGTTTTTGGTTGTTGGTTTTTTTTTGGTCTTTTTTTTATTTGATATGTGTTCAAAGAACGTATATATGCCGGAGTTAACGTCTTCCTAACGTGAGGGGATGGGATAGAGTATGGTAGACTCGGTATTATAATTATGCTGTTGTTGTTGTTGTTGAAGATGTTGTTGTTGTTGTTGTTGTTGTTGTTGTTGTTGTTGTTGTTGTTGTTGTTGCTCCTGATGATCTCTTAGCACGTGTTGCTGTTGTCATTGCTTCTCTCGGTGTTGGCTTTGCTGCTACTGATGCTGTTTCTGTCACCACATGCTGTCGCTGCTGCTGTTTTTAAAATATGATGTAGATGTTAATTTTGTTTTTGTTAATGTTGTAGATGGTGTTGTTGTTAATGTTGTAGATGTTGATGTTGTTATTGTTAATGTTGTAGATGTTAATGTTGTCTTTATTAATGTTGTAGATGCTGATGTTGTTGTTGTTGTTGTTGTTGTTGTTGTTGTTGTTGTTGTTGTTGTTACTGCAGTAGATGTTGATGTTGATGTTGTTAACGCTATGTATGTTGAAGCTAGGGTTTTTGCGATTAGGTTTATTGTTTCTCTTGTTTCTGCTAATGTTGAAATTAGATTAATCTATCCCACAAATAATAATAACAGATAACAGATAACAGATAACATTGGTATAGCACAGATTTCCGCTCAGCAGCAAGCTCTACGCACTTTACAATAAATTATACTATTACTAATAAGTATTACCCCAGCAGGCCTGATAGATCGAAATCATATTTACAGTCTTACGTCACAGTATCGGAGACGGACGGAGGAGTGTGTCGCTCTCTCACATTCAACCTGAGCCTCTTCAACCCGGACACAAACCTCAGACAAACACAACAAAGATAACCCAGTAGGTTCCATGAATTTTCTCCGATCTCAGTTAACTTTGACCCCGGAAGCAAGCACCTAGAGTTCAGTTAGTATGCGTCCAGTTATCAGGTTATCAGTTTCTGTTGAGTTTCTGTTGACCTAAATATTACAAGAACTTTCCACAGATCCGTGTGGGTGGTTGGCGGTTGTTTTGCGTTAGTGACGGTCTCGGTATATTTTGCCCAGAACGTACTCAATTCACACTATTTTGTTATTACACTGTGCCAGTACCTGACTATAGGAACAAAACTGCAAAATCGAATGTAAGTTTTACTTTCTTTCTGATTGTTGGTCTTTTTTCGTGTTTACTTGAGGTTTTTAAGTAACAGCAATCATTTTAATATTTCAACGTTTGCTTATAAAAGTTCTGAAGACCATTGAAAATTGTCGGTGGTGGTGGTGGCGTGTGCTTTGTAATGATTGAGCTTGTGGCCTTTGGATTATAAGGTGAATGTTTTGACCGCTACACCACTTTGTCCCAATATCCCGGTTGTGGAAGTCTTGCAGATACTGTTGTGTTTTATCTGGAGTGAGAGATGTATCGCGTGCAGACAGACAGACAGACAGACAGACAGACAGACAGACAGACAGACAGACAGACAGACAGGCAGACAGACAGGCAGACAGACAGACAGACAGACAGACAGACAGACAGAGAGACAGACAGGCAGACAGACAGA
>NW_004797370.1:1124109-1125775 GCF_000002075.1 Aplysia californica
CAGACAGACAGACAGACAGACAAACAGACAGACAGACAGACAGACAGACAGACAGACAGACAGACAGACAGACAGACAGACAGACAGACAGACAGACTGTAACTGGCGTTCATTGGTTTGCTAACCACAAACTAATTCTCAGACCATCTCGTTGAAAGTGCAAAAAGTTGACGTTATGTAAAAAAAAAACGCGTGTTTCGTTAAAACTGCCCTGAGATAGAAAGGGGCAAGGGGAAATACACTGTAGAAATTATGTGGAGTCAGCATATTATAGCGAAAGCTTACCGCTATTTTTGTTACCAAGGCTTTTTCTTTTTATATGGTTTTGGTGCTCATCAATTAATCACTTTGAAACATTTATAGAATTCCGGTCACGAAAACGTGAGCTAGATCTAGTACTAATTATTGAAAATATTAAATTTTACAGAAGACGGGCATTAACTGTAACAAGTTTGGAGTTGGAGGGAAGATTTTCCACAGCCTTGGCAGCCTCCAAAACGTCGGACATTGGGGCTAGTACAAAATAGCACCGAGCTTGTGATAATTTCATCATTGTTTGCAATATAAAATATTAGGATGTTTTAAAGCAGTTTTACTTAACTTCTCAAATGGTCGCGTTTAAGGACAAGCGGGCTAACCCAGATTTCGGGGTTTTTCAGATATCTTGACCTACACCAAAAGTGGGCATTGCCCTACCTGTAGGTTTGGTTTCATTGGTGTGTATATTCGTTATTTTATAGAAAAAAACTCTCCTTTTTTTTAAAGGATCTGAACAAGGGGCAAAAATTTTAACTTCGATGTTCTCAAAACAGCATTTTTCGGGATAGCCCCCTTGTGCTTGAAAGCGACGATAAATGATTTGATAATTGTAAAATATTAACACGTTTTTTTATGGTGTGCGTCCGTTGAGTATTGTGAGGCAAACGAATACGCAATGAGATAGAGTACTGGGCGACGATTTGTAACATATCTATGAAGCCATGACTTCCTACTTCGTATTTCAAAGGAAGGGGTTAGCATGGTAGCCACGCTGAGATCTGCAGCATCCAGAGTAGAAAATGAAACGCGAGATAATATTTTGTAAAGATGCGCGTTTGGTGAAAAGTGTACTGAGGTAGAAAACGTGGGGGGGGGGGGTCGCTTTGTTGTTTTGTTTTGGGGTTTCTTTATTGGTGAGGGGGAGGGGGTAGTATAATGTAGAGTCAGCACAGAGGTAAAAAAAAAATTGAGAGGGGTTGGGGAGCATTGATATTCCAATGATGCTGTCAGAACAGAAGTAAAAGGACGGAGAAGAGGAGAAGATGGGGTCGGCTGAATGTAAAGTCAGCGTAGGGGAAGAAGAATGAAGAGAAAAAAAGGAGGAAAGGGGGGGGGGAGCTGTGTAATGTGCAGCCAGGCCTTCAGTTTAACAACCCTCTTGTGTACCGGCGTAGACCTTGGTGGTCGGGTCAGAGGAGATTTGCTGTGGACTTTGTCAACACTCTCAGACTGAATGTATAGTAAAGAGGGTTAGGCCTCCATAAGTGAAATGTCTGGTACCTCAAAGGAGAACGTTTAGAGGTAAGAAGGCACCCTGGATCTTGTGGGTAAAATTAATGAAGAATGAAGGTGGTTGAGACAAAGAGAGAGGGGGTGAGAGAAGAAGAAGAAGAAGAAGAAGAAGAAG
>NW_004797370.1:1127452-1129456 GCF_000002075.1 Aplysia californica
TCCTATCTAATATTGTCTCTTAACAATAAGCGTGCATGCATGCCCAATTCATGTAAATACTCAGACGTGCTGCACCAATTTATGTATTCGCCGAGCCATATGTTACAATGTGTGGATGTATAGGCCAAAGGCCTTATAAATCAATAAAATCGTCCCAAAATCTTGCAAGTCTTTACAATAACTCGTAAGCCTACCATGTGGGTGACTCTCATTCAGTAGGTCTCGGGTTTGAATCCGGATAGCGACGGAAATTTTTCTTCTAAAAAATTGTCTCCTTTCACCTCCTTTCCTCCTCTCTTTCAATATTTGTCGCCTGCTTTTGTTTCCACTTTCTGCCTCCACCCCTTCACCTGCTTTGCCCCCTCCTCTGGGATCCAGACTCTTTCGCAGCCTTTCTACAGCTACTCCTTGGCTTCTTCATACTTCTGTCTTTCAGCCCCCCCCCTGGTCTTAGGGTAGGAAAGATCTACACCTTGCCTTCCCGAACAAGGGCGAAAAATCTCGGAGGTCCCGTGTGCACGTTAAAGATCCCTTGGAGGTCCTAAATCGATAAGAGTATGTTTCGGCCGCCACCCGGGGAAATTTCAAAATTTCCTACCAACTGAAAATGTTTAATGTGTCCTTTGCGCTCATAATATGACCTTATGCATTTACGAGCGCCGTAAAACACTTGCCAAAAAACAACAACCCAAATAACTACCATGAAGAGATAGAAGCAATCCTTGTATGTCAATGTCTGGCGATTACCAATGCACCTACAAAGAAGAATCTGCCATGGCCGAAGAAACTCATTCTGGCACAGAATAGTTTGACACATTTTGGGCATTTGAAAGCTTTATTTTCACTCGTGAATGTGCGCAGCTTGAGACCTTCTCTTTTAGCTTCAGCATTTCTAATTCTATATGTTATTCTTTCTACATTAATCTGGTTTTGACGTCAATCGCTTTTAAACCACTGGATTTCAGTTGCAAGAACGGGACATAGTACAGGTATAAAACATTATTATTTGGGGCTTAATTTAAAAGAAAACTTTTCAACAACAAGGTTGTACACAGCTCTCGATTTTACAAAACACATTATGAAAATCAAGGAGACATACCTATTATTTTTCTATGTCGGTCTGAAAAACTGCAGAAAGGGGGAGGGGGACTGATCCCTGAAAGGCATAGTAATACACGATCGCTGTGGTTCTTTTGTTAACGAGCTATAGGGAAAAGGGGTGGGGGGACTAGTCATTCACTATCCTCTTTATGGGTAAGAGAGGAAGTTGGGAGGGGGGGGGGCTAGATTGAAGTGAGGAAGTCACTACCCTAGAACCACAAAGTTCTATCTGCTCAGTACCTAGTTTTGAGATATTTGACGTGAAAAATGTTGAGCCTCGCATATAAGCCTTTTTCAATGGAATTCTTTGAGTATTCTGATAAAGACTAAGAACAATCTTACAATTTTGATAGAACAGATAGAACATTTAGTTTCTCAAAACGGCCCAAAATGTCAGATAGAACTTTGTAATTCTAGAGTAGCAAAATGTCAAGTGTCTCCTGCAGAGCTAAGAGCTGTGTCATACGAGGACATAGCTTCTATTAATCGCAATAATGATCTTCTCAAATCTTCTCAATGTATTCTAAGGGGGGATTACAGTTAAAGTCGGTGCCCCTACGTCCGACACTCGATGCTTCTATTGTAGTGTTTGCATTATTATGGTAGAGTCCTTCTATTTTGTTCCGATTTTCGTGATCGGTCGGTGCGCCCATTCGACTGCGACAGCTTGGGTTGAGAGAATACGGAGTGTATCTGATTAACTGTGTAATTTCTCTCTCTGGAAGATTAATAAACTATTGTTGACGTGTTTTATTGTTGTTGTTGTTGTTGCTGTTGCTGTTGTTGTCGTCGTTGTTGTTGCTCTTGTTATTATTGTTACCGTCGTCGTTGTTGTTGTTGTTGCTGCTGTTGCTTGTTTGCTTGTTGGGGAGGGGGGTTTGTTTTGTTTTGATTTTTGGTTTT
>NW_004797370.1:1131700-1132763 GCF_000002075.1 Aplysia californica
CACACACACACCCTAGCCCTTGACCGAAAATTGACCCCTTCCCTCCCATCGACATCTAACGATACAAGAGGACCATAATTTTCTCGCTAATTTGGCCCCGGCGATCCACACCTCCTCCAATCGTAAATATACTATCGACCTGCATTCGAGAGAGGGGGGTAGATTTTTTTTCAATCGACAGCAAGACAAATGAAAATATATCTTTAAAGATGATACCAATAACTTCATATGCCCAAAAATTGACGAGCGCCTGATTCCACCGCGTAATGACACATAAATCTAGATCTATGTTTTTGAAGATGTAAGCCATGTGGGTGGTTGGCGGGTGCTCTGGTGTGGTTTGCTTCTTCTTTCCTGTCAAACATATATCGTCCTTATCTCCCTTTTTTCTTTCTTATGTTTTTTACGCTCTTGTAACACCTCTAATCTTCTGGCGCTCATATGACCTTATGATGATGCAGTTGCGAGCGCCGTAAAACCTCTACTAAAACTAAACAAAGATTTATGCCAGTCGTCCAGATCACAGTTTAGCAAGGTGCCAACTGAATCACACTAGCGTGTAATAAGTGTGTATGTGTGTGCATAAGATAAAATAATATAAAACCAAAACGTTGACACACGGCGGAATTTTTGGGAGGACATACCAGAACAAAGGTTCAGCATTAACACATAAATGTATTCATTACATAATATATACCTTAATGTGTGTGTATGTGTGTGCATGTGTATTTGTGTTTGTTTGCATATTGTGTTGTTTTTGTGTGTGCTTGTAGGTATGTGTGTGTGAGCGTGTGCATTTGTTCACGTGAGTGTATATATTATGTATATTATGCGTGTGTGTTCATATGTGTTTGAAAGTCTGTGTGTGTGTTTATGTGTGTGTGTGTGTTTGTGTGTGTGTGTGTGTGTGTGTGTGTTTATGTGTGTATGTTTGTGTCTTTGTATGACTATGATTGAAAAGCCAACCAAACCACTTTTGTTAACGTTGCAATGTTGAACAGGTCGTTGAACCCAAACCACGTCAGCCTTATCTCCATTTACCAACCTATCCTTCCTCTCTCTC
>NW_004797370.1:1134396-1135505 GCF_000002075.1 Aplysia californica
ACGGACGGACGGACGGACGGACGGACGGACAGACAGACAGACAGACAGACAGACAGACAGACAGACAGACAGATAGAAACATAGACACACAGACACACAAACATAAATCCTTATGAGTCAAGCTCCGGTAGTTTCAGGAGTGTTGCAGAAAAGCTACGGCACAGCAGAACAGAAATGGAAGATTTTAGAAAAGAAAAAGAGGAGGAGAGAGAGAGAGAGAGTAGGAAAGAAGAAAAACAAACGCTAATTAACATCACACAAATGTATCATATTCCGTGTGTCATTCCTGCTCCATTGATTCACAAAAAAATATCTTGTTGTGTTATTTGCCTTGTTGAATTTGTATAAATGTATTTGTGTGTGTATAAAGATTAAATTTTTATATGAGCATGTTCTTGTGTGCTTTGGAGATGACAGATCACTTTAAGTTCCCATTTTGAAAGAATACATACCGATGTCTGAAAAGAGAACCCATGTAAAGGGCAATAACACGGTCATCTTTGTACCAATTTCAACAAAACTTCGAACTAATAAATTCAATCAAGGGGACTTTAAACTAAGATCTAGTCAGTATGAAGAAACTCATTGCCTGTGCTCGAGAAATATTAAGTTTTGAAGATGTAAACCAAAAATATCATTCCATCCTGCTGAGAAGGTTTGGAGAAGTTTGGGGAGGCGAAGGGATAATGCTGTTCAGGGGACCTGACTTGAGTAGGGTAGGGCTATATCCCCCTTATCAAATGTGTTCCTTGCTCAGTTACAGAACTGTTCGACGGGAACGTCTTATAAGCCGAAAGTTTACAAATGAATGGTCACCACATTCCCCCGACTTGAACCCTCTCGATTATCTCTTTAGTTGTTTTTTGACAGTCTATGGAAACAACTGAAACTCCACGTTGAACAGGCGGTCCAAACAATCCACACAGACATGTGCCACATGGCTCTTCAAAATTTCCAGCAGCGTTTTCACGTTTGTCTGAGGAGAATTTTTAATGGTCAACACTTGTTGATGTTCCTCATATTTAAAAAAAACCCAATGTAAAGTCTCCTTGGTTGGATTTTAATTTGTTCCAAGTTGTGTTACCCTTTAAATTGTTCCTCATTTATAT
>NW_004797370.1:1135921-1138083 GCF_000002075.1 Aplysia californica
TTAGAACTCTGTGTGGACGAAATAAAGCATTTTGGAAAAATCGGGGAAAGCAGTTTGCGTGGATTTTTGTTCAAGTTAGGTCCACATGGATGCTGTAGGCGCCTGAAAAGTTTCAAAGCTGTTGGTTAGGTAATAAAGGAGGAATTTGTGAATAAAGCCTCACAAGTCCACTTTTATATATGATATATATTTTTTTTATTATCATTTTTTTGCACATTCGGCGGGTACGTTATTGCTACAGTAAATTATTCTTGAGGAGGTTAGAATAACGTCCCTCTACTCCTTGTCCCTGTGTGTCTAGTGGTGCTACCTCCTTAGCCGATACCGTCCAGAAAATTAAATGTAAGGCATCGTGGTGAAATCATGCGCTCGTCAAAATAATGAAATCGAAGATATCAGCATTTTCCCAAAGGTTTGGCAATTTTGATTGATTTTTGTTTTGTTTGACTCAACAGCGTTTATCCCAATTTAAAAGGACGTTTTCATGTTGATCTTTACATTGGTTAAAGGCATAAAAAAATGAAAATTTTCAGTTTCAAAGGACTCTCAAGCTTTGGAAGTCACCAAATTTGGGCAGCCATGTTCTTGCTAATTAATAACTGTACCCCTGAAACCAGGTGACCCCCACCTCCTTCAATCTCAAAAATTTCGACTTTTATTTTAGTTAACTGGCTATTTTCTTAATCAAAAGATGGACCAATGAACAAACTTTAAGATGATACCAATAATTCCACACGCCCCAAAATTGACGCGAGACTGATCCCACCACGTCGTGATACAAACGTTGACATGGATCTCGAGTTGACAGAAAGTTTTTGTTCTGAAGTTTGTTTTGATTTTCGGGCTATGCTTTACTTTGTCTTTTTATTTCTCCATCGGAGCAGGGTGACCTCAACTTCTTGGCTGCTGTTTAGACGAAAGTACATGCTTGTAGTTTCTTAAACTTGCTAGCAGGGTGCTATGTTATGCTAACTGCAGATAACTGCAATTTAGAACTTATGGGAGTTCTTGTCACAGTTATCAACACTGTTTAAATGCCATTCGTACTAATATTAAATTGACATAGTGAATGCCTGCGTACCGTGGCATTTCAGTTTAATTTTAAACTATACCGTTTTTGCGACTGGAATTCGGTACTCTCTGTTACGGAACATTGTCAATACATGTATTCCGACGAATGACTTAATGAAAATTAGTACGAACTCCGTCAACACAAATACACAGACGAACGATTAAATGAACTAGAATACGATATACTACAGTTAGATTGAACACGTTATTCATAAACAGGTGTATGTAGATTCTCCTTACTGTGACTTGACTCTCTCCTTTGCCTCTGTGGCTATGTGCTCTCTCGAGCCTCCTTCTCTCGTGACTGACCATGGGTGACTCTCAGACTCTGGGGCTCTAAGCTCACGCGAGCATCCCTTTCTCGTAACCCGCGTTTCCCGTGCGAAACTCTCAACCAACCTCCCCCTACCAGCCGGGTTGTCAGTAAGGTTATCAACGTGAAAGAAAGTGGCCAAGTATCCTCAACACTCTCAAAGTGATTTACATGTACTTTGAAACAAGAGATAATTTTAATACAAAATAGCGCTAGGCTGCGATATGTTCTCGCTCGAGGCGCTCGGCACTGTCTTACTGCTATTTATACCTGTCGGGGTATGGAGGAAGCTTTAGGAACATGTACTTACAACTCGTGCTGTTGCTTCTAATCTTAATGTATATATGGTCCCTTTTAAGCACAAGGGGGCAATCCCAAAAAATGCTGTTTTGAGAAAATCGAAGGTAAAGTTTTGGCCCCTAGTTCAGATTCTTTAAAAGACAAGGAGAGTTTTCTCTATAACCAAACAAATACATACACCAATGATACCAAACTTCTCCTATAGGTAGGGCAATGCTCACTTTTGGGGGTCGGTCAAGATTTTTGGAAACCCCTGAAATTTGGGTTAACCCGTTTGTCCTTAAAAGCGACCATATAACCGAAGATGTTTCACTCTTTATTTAAATCATTTTGGGGGCTGGCTGCTTCGGCCACGCCTGTCGGGTCTACCAGAGCTGAAAGGGACACTACGTCCCACCAGACAGACAGAGTACTTGATTTTCTAAAAACCGCACAGGACTCGAACTCACCTTGACCCCACCCTATAAAACCAGCTTCA
>NW_004797370.1:1140556-1142126 GCF_000002075.1 Aplysia californica
TTGTGTGTGTGTGTGTGTGTGTGTGTGTGTGTGTGTGTGTGTGTGTGTGTGTGTTTGTGTGCGTGCGTGCGTGTGCGTGCATGTAGTTTAGTTTTAGCAAGAGTTTTACGGCACTTCCAAAACCAGTAGGTCATATAAATACTGAAGATTAATTGTGTTATTATAGAGTAACATTATTATTCCAACCAACAACAAAAAAACAGATGGGAGGAGAGAAAAGAACGAGATTTGTGTCACAGGAATGAAAGAACAATACAGTAGGCCTACATAATTATATTATGTGTAATCGTATGTGTATATGTGTGTGTATGTGTGAGTGCGTACGTGCGTGCGTGCGTGAGCTTGCTTGCATAATAATATGCTTGTGTGATGTGAGTGTGCATCGAGGAGGTTATAAATAGAAGGTCCTACGTGAGCATAATATTTTCCGTTTCACGTGTCTGTACTTACAGAAACTACTGACAAACGTTCGCACAGAATAATTTACACTATCAACCTTGGGCATAAATATCTTTGAGTGATGTTGCTTGAACAATACATCATCATCATCATCATCATCATCATCATCATCATCATCATCATCATCATCACCATCATCATTACCATCGTCATCATCTGCATCATCATCTGCATCATCATCATCATCATCTGTAAGTGCCAGGTCTGCAACGGATATCGGCGATTCTGGTTCGCCATTCGCTTCTAATACTCGGATGCTCTTTTTTTTTAAAACCTACAAAATCATCATCCTGGACTCTTCATTTTCAGCTCACCAATAATAAGACTGGCATAGGTGAGAAACGAAATGATATATTATATGTGTATACTCGACAGAAGAATGGGGGGTTCTAAGCTTACCAAAAAAAAATAATGATAATTAATTGTTGTGCATATTCTGGGTTTGTCATATCTTGAAAAAGAATTCACTTATTTTACCAAATCACCTTGATCAAAGTGAAGAAACCAGTTTTTTGACCAGATAAATAATTGACCGGGAGTTTAATAATACTATAATAAATGCGCACCTCTTTAAATTGACGAGAAGATTAAAGTAAAAAGTTCTGCAACGGCCGGGAATCGAACCCGGGTCACCCGCGTGGCAGGCGAGTATTCTACCACTAGACCACCGATGCTCCTGAAATCTATTCTCACATCCTTTATATTATTTTCTGAAATAACGTTTGAGTTTAAAAAACCTCAACAAATCTGGCTGTCGAGCTGTCGCCAAAAACATTGATTACATTTGTCGACATCTGTGAAGTACGGCAGAATCAAAATAAAAGTTGGTGGTTCCTTTCATTGGCGGGTGTTATGGGTTCGAATCTGATAAACTTGTTTCTTCCTCGACACATGTACACAATTACTTTGTCTAAAACTTGTGCTTCTTCCTCCGCCAACCCAACGCCCCCCCCCCTTTTTTCCCCTTATTTGTCTCTCCTTTTTTGTTGTTATGTATGTCTTGCTATGTCTCTGTCTCAGTCTGTCTCTGCCTGTCCCTGTCTACCTCTGTCTCTGTCTCTGTCTCGGTATCGGCCTCTCTCTCTCTCTCTCTCTCTCTCTCTCTCTCTCT
>NW_004797370.1:1142226-1146745 GCF_000002075.1 Aplysia californica
TCTCTCTCTCTCTCTCTCTCTCTCTCTCTCTCTCTCTATCTATCTATCTATCTATCTATCTCCATCTCTATGTGTGTGTGCGTGTGTGTATGTGTGTGTCTCTGTATGTCTGACTGTCTGTCTGTCTGTCTGTCTGTCTGTCTGTCTGTCTGTCTGTCTGTATGTCTGTGTGTCACATTAACTAAATTAAATGCTATGGAATACATTACGAGTACTCTCCCGCCAAGGAATCTAACTCACGCCTTTGGCAATCAAAGTGGAAATTTAACTACCGGTTCACCACCACAGACGTCGGTTAGGAACTTCAAAAAGAACTGCACGTATCATGAGTGTGTTCAATTAGTATGGAACGGGGATGTATCACAGTGCATAATATAGGAATTTTGGAACGCCACTGCCATTGTAAACTTCCCGAGGGGGCCTCTCGTGTCCTAGAGGTTAAAGTGTTGACCTCTCATTCAAAGGTCCCGGGTTCGAATTCGGGTAGCGACCGAAAAATTTTCTTCTCTAAAATTGTCTCCTTTCACCTCCTTTCCTGGTCTTTAGCAATGTTCTGTTGTCTGCTTTCGTTTCCACTTTCTGACCCCACCCCCTCACCTCATTTGCCCCCTCCTCTAGGCTCCTGACTCTTTCTGCAGCCTTTCTACTGCTACTCCTTGGCTCCTCCTAATTGCTGTCTTTCTGCCACACCCCTGATCTTCTGGTAGGAAAGATCTACACCTAGCCTTCTCGGAAAAGGGCGAAAAATCTCAGAGGACCCGTGTGCAAGTTGCGCACGTTAAAGATCCCCTGGTGGTCTTAAATCGATAAGAAAGAGTAGGCTTCGGCCGCCACCCGGGCAAAATTCAAAATTTCCTGCCAACTGAAAATATTAGGTGTGTCCCGCGCGCTCATATGACCTTATGCAGTTGCGAGCGCCGTAAAAACACTTACCAAAAAAAAAAAAAAAACGTGACAAATTTCTCCCTGCGAGCTGAAAAAGATTGGTATTGTCAAACAAAATACAATAGGCTTACATGTATTCTAAAATTCTGCATCGGCCGGGAATCGAACCCGGGTCACTTGTGTGGCAGGCGAGTATTTTACCACTAGACCACAAATACTCCATAGTCTAGTTTTTGTCTTACAATATTTACATTAAGTTAAAGGTTAAGTTTTCCTGCGCCTTTCTCCGTACAGATCGAAGCATTTATGTGGTAAATACTAGTCAATATATCTCCCCCTCAGCACATTTGCCCCAATTCCGCTGACCATATCTGATATTACGTTCTTGACTCATTGTACTCCTGTACAAAGGAATCGAACTTGCGCCTTTCGCTTGTAAGGGTGAAGAGTTTATCTAATACACAACAGACGCCGGTTAGGCTAGGGACTGCAAAAAGAACTTCACGTGGCAGTGTGTTAATAAAGTATGGAACAGGGGTGTTTCAGAACGCATTTACGTCTCTCCTTTCTTGTTGTGTATGAGTGAGTGCATTATATGAACTTTGAAAGGACACTGTCGTTGTGAACGACAAGATAAATTCCCCCTCCTGGATTTTTAAAAATATATCATTGTTAAATAAGAGAACATATTATTATATAATTTTGCAACGGTTCGGAATCAAATCCAGGCCACCAACACGGCAATAGAATATTATACCACTAGATCACTAATGTTTCACCTGTTTCTCCATACTTTTCCTTTTGAACTATTTCCATCATATTCCTTGTGGTTTGTTCCGACTGGAGGGGGGGGGGTGGGGCACATTATTGAAGTCTTTGCTTAATAACAACTTCTATCCATACGGTGCTACAACGTTCATTCTAAAGAGGAAAGGCAGTGAGGATCAGGGTTGGGGATCAGGGTTGGGGTGGGTCAAGGTCACCACTTGTCCAATTTTCTCTCGCTCAGCACGTTTTTCCAATCCAGCGGGATAAAGCATCTCTACAAAAATAGTTACATGTACTCAATGCAATAGTTCTCCCCACGCGAGAACCGAACTTATGTCTTTTGTGATCAACGGGGGAGAGCTTAACTTTTACAGCACTGACACTGTTTCGAAACCAAAAATATAAACATCAACTACAAGGTTTTTAAAAAAAGTAACCTGCATCGGCCGGGAATCGAACCCGGGTCACCCGCGTGGCAGGCGAGTATTCTACCACTAGACCACCGATGCTTCACAGTCTAGCTTTTGTTTTACAAAACATGAATCTCCATCAAGTCATAGATCTAGCAAAAATATTTTCCAGTATTTTACAAGGACAAATTTATGCAAATATCTGTGTGGCAACAGATGTTTTTAATACAGTACGAGGTACAAACTACTTTTTTTAGCATGGCTTAGTAATTGGGAGGGCGGAAGAGGATGTGGGGTAGGTCACTATACTGGTCAATATTCGTCCCCTCAGTACATTTTTTTCCAATCCGGCTGACAGTAGCTGGAGTCACAACGCGTTGGAATCAGGCATGTCAATTTTTGGGCATGTTGAGCTACTGGTATCATCTAAAAGCCTCATTTGCCTTGCTCTTGATGAAAAAAATACCCGTCTATCTTGAATAGAGGTCGAGATATGTGTGATTGAAGGAGGTGAGGGTCATCTGGTTTCAGATGTAAAATTAACGAGAAAATGGCCTGCCAAAGTGGAGCTATTACTTTAGCTTGAGAGTCCGTGGAAACTGAAAATTCACATTTGTTCCGCCTTTAACCAATGTTTTTCCGTAAAATCCACTCAGAGATTTGCTTCTTAATGGGCCTGAAAAGTGTTGAACCAAAAAAACAAAAATTCGGTTGAAAAATCCCAGACCTAGGGTAAAATGCCAATTTCTTGACTTTCATTATTTTGACGAGCGCCTGATTTCACCACGTTGCCTCACCCACAAAGGAATCAGATCAGACCCACGCCTTTCACGCGCAATTTCTGTTATTACTTGTCAAAATTGTCTCTCCTTTGTTACGCTTTTTCTGTCCCCCTGGGTGGCATAAAGTTTCTCCAAAGCAATAAACTGCATGTACTCGATGCAACAGTTTTTCTCTACTTAAGAATTGAAGTTATCCTTCTTGTGAGCAACAAGAAGGAGCTTAACTGTTACATAGCTGACGTTGTGTCGAAACCTAAAACAAAAACGCCGAACTACTGATGGGTAGTTTTGTACAACGTTAAGAAAAAAGCTTCTGCATCGGCCGGGAATCGAACCCTGGGTCACCCGCGTGGCAGGCGAGTATTCTACCACTAGACCACCGATGCTCCACAGTCTAGCTTTTGTTTTGCATTCCCATTAAGTTAAAGATAAAGGTTTCCTGTGCCTTTTCTCCAAACAGATCGAAGCCTTTATAACGTGGTAACAGCGAAGACGAGAAGGAAAGGGGAGAGGGAGGGATGTGGTCACTACTAGTCAACATCCATCCTCTCACTACATACTTCCAAGGTGTCATTTCTTTCAGTCTCAGACTCCGACACATTTCCCTTTTCTCCTCATCGCTTGGCATGATTACGAAATTGACACCGACGTCCTTTGAGTGGCACAGTTTGGCACTTGCGCTGTAGTACGAAAAGGTCGTGGGTTCAACTCCGGAGTGGGGAAGTTTTTTGTTTTTTAAAAATTAAAATACTGGTATTTCCGTCAATCATGGCCCTGGTTTGACTGGCAGTATCGAAGCAGCCCGCCTCCAGAATATTCTAAGTTGTGTCGATTGAGGTGTAACACACCCGCAATAATTACTTTACATGAAAAGTATGATTTGCCAGAAAAATGATCTATGACTTTAACCCAAGAAAAACTCTTGGTGCGAATACTTTTCGGATAGGAAGCTATGGAAGTGTTCCAAGTATGTGAATCAATAATATATCATTTTTAGTAAAAGAAAACTGCAACGGCCGGGAATCGAACCCGGGTCACCCGCGTGGCAGGCGAGTATTCTACCACTAGACCACCGATGCTCCTGTTCAGTAGGCACAGCTAGATCTAGAAGTATTACTTCAAATCATTTCTGTGTGTGAGTAAAGATGTTTGGTCTTGTGCGTGGGGCGTTTGAAAATCGAAACCCCTGCTTGGTGACAGATGATGGTGATGATGTGTGCGTGTGGGTGAGAGAGAGGGAAAGAGGGAAAGAGAAAGAGAGGGGGGGGGCAGAAAGAGAGAGAAAGAGAGGGAGAGAGATAGCGAGATAGCGAGCGGGGGGGAGAGTTGTCGAGAGAGCCTTGAGATAGAGTAAGGGATAGAGAAAGAGAGGGGGGGAGAACGAGAGAAAGCGGAAGAGAAAGAGAGAGAGGAGAGAGAGAGAGAGAGAGAAAGTGGGAGAGAAAGAAAGAGAGAGAGAGCGCAAGAAAGCGCGGAGCTAGTGGAGTGGAGAAGGTCGCATCTCTAAGGGTGCGGCTATGCCAAACACTCCGGAGCTCAGGTCGCGGTCTAATCCTGGGGGTCTGTGGGAAGGGGCGTGTCTGTTTGGGTGGTCGTCAATGTTTTGCACCCCCATGAACACCTTGGACCATATAAGAAGCGGGCTGCATCGACTTTGCATTTCAGGGTCGAAAT
>NW_004797370.1:1146845-1148156 GCF_000002075.1 Aplysia californica
TCTCTCTGTGAACATGCACGCACGCGCGCTCGTGTGTGTGTATGTGTGTGTGTGTGTGTGTGTGTGTGTGTGTGTGTGTGTGTGTGATTAAGCCAATGTTCAATTACTGTAGACTGCCTCTAACTATCCACGTACCAATTCCTTCTTGTGTGTACTCATTCCACCCAGAGACCGGCATGAGCGCCATCAGAAATCCAAGAAGCAAACAGATTGCTATGGCAACGTTGGCAGCTCTCTGTGGAAACGGAACAGAGGGTTTATGTCTTGAGTCACTGCAATGCAAATATACAATTATAGTTTGATCATTTGTAAAGACAAAAAACAGTCTGTACTCCGCCTAAGAACACCTAAGAACCCGGTCAGCCTAAGAGCCCTCTTTTACAATGTAATTGATTTTTTCTTTCTCTATAATTTACATGTCTATGAACCAGTTTTAATTAAAAACAGAAATCTGCCTAAAAGTCTAGTTCGAGTTAGAGTCTATTATGCTTTACAAAGCTGCTTTACCTTTCTTTGCACATGCAAAGAGACCTTCTTCAAGGCTGGACGGACACATAACTTATACTATTTTGAAGTTCGATAAAATGACATTGGGGAGGGGGTGGGGGGAGAGGATTTTGGGTGAATGAAGAGATATTAGTTTGATAGGCTGTCCACGTAATCTACACACAACCCTCACACCAAGTCACAAAGTGATAATTACCAAGTGGTTTTCAATTGGATCAAAGGCTTGTTATTCTCACTTGATTAGGGTCCGTTTGTCTTATAATTCTTGTCTATTAACGGTCGTTTTCTGTAATTAATTTTGAAGCAGCGTTACGAGTGATACAGTTAAATAGTCTCAATACGCCTTCAGTGAATAATTGATCTAAGCTAAAATATTGCGAGACAAAAATTGATTCAAAAGCCCGAAATCTGTATTAAACCCCATGCACCAAAAACCACCCACGCATTGAGATAAGCGAGCGCGCACGTAGTCTCTCTCTCTCTCTCTCTCTCTCTCTCTCTCTCTCTCTCTCTCTCTCTCTCTCTCTCTCTCTCTCTCTCTCTCTTTCTTTTTACATATGTTGACTAACCTTTGTCCCTGTTATAACAGATTGGGCTCCGAAGAGGCCCTGTTATTGCCGATAACTTTTAATGGAGACAAAGAGTAGGAAAATACGGGGATTTCAAAAATCACTGTTATTACCGGGTCCCTGTTATTACCGGGCCTGTTATATATGGTTTACACTGCAATTGTAATTTTTACTCCCCCATTACGGGGGCTCTCGTGGCCTAGAGGTTAAGATGTTGGCCTCTCATTCAAAAGGT
>NW_004797370.1:1148256-1150332 GCF_000002075.1 Aplysia californica
GTGTGTGTGTGTGTGTGTGTGTGTGTGTGTGTGTGTGTGTTACGCATCGGTGGAATCAGGCGTTCGTCAATATTGGGGTATATGGAGTTATTGGTATCAACTTAAAGCCTGTCCATTTGCCTTGCTTTTGAGGAAAAAGTATCCATTTATCTTTTATGCAAGTCAAGAAATTGGCGAATGAAGGAGGTGGGAGTCGCCTGGTTAAAGAGGTAAAATTAGTGAGAAAATGGCCTCCAAAGTTGCGTTATTTCTTTAGCTTGAGAGACCATGGAATCTGAAAATTTACAACTTTCATGCCGTTAATCAACGTTTTTCAGTAAAAATCAACACAGAAATGTGTCCTTTAAAGGGCATAAAAGGTGTTGGGACCAAAACCAAAAGAATTCGATAAAAACTCTAAAACCTACGGGAAAATGCCAGTTTCTTCCCGTTCATTATATTTGTAAATGCGGAAGTGGTATAGGTTAAACACCCCTATCAACACTATTTAAAGTCTATCTCAAATTGGACTGAGCAAAATGGGAAATTCGTGTTCAAGAAAAAAGCTCATGAATACGAGTCCGGTAACCTTACCACTAGGCTACTAACGCCACAAGAGAGAGATACATGTATTAGTTTCTCGTAAGAATTTTACGGCATTGGTCATAAAAATGCTGAAGATTAAAGGTGTTGCTAGAAAAAAATACTGTACAAAGAAAAGTAAGACCGGATATTTCGACGATAGGTATTCAATAGGAAAGGAGAAACAACACCAAAGAGCCCACCAGCCACCAACAGAGATTGAGAATGAGAGTGTAAGAGAGAAGGAGAGAGAGATAGAGAGAGAGATAGAGAGAGAGAGAGATAGAGAGATAGATAGATAGAGAGAGAGAGAGAGAGAGAGAGAGAGAGATAAAGAGAGACTGGTGCTATGTAATCTGTAGAACTACCCGCTTGACAGACATTGTGATCCATCGTAAGGCAACAGCCAAGTTTATAGCTCTTCTCACGACAGAGACATTACAGAATAAGAACCAAGGCGGAATCAGCATACCATCATAACCTCAATTCGTAAGTGTATTTAGTGAGAACAGAGAGCTTGCTCCGTTCTTTCCAAGTGTTTATATGTACTTATTATGAGGGACCCAATGAGTCTCCAATATCCTGCATTGTATTTTATCATAATTTCAACATAATCCAGAGCAGAGGACGTAGTAAATGAATATTTCAAGGGATACCGAAACAAAAACAAATAATGCAAAAAGTAACGTAACGTTAATGAAACAGCATTCGTTATTCTTTCCATAAGAACAGTGTATAATCCGATTTTCTCTTTATTTTTAGAATCCAAATTCGTTAATGCAAAAACCCTATATTTTACTAAGAAATAACCTCGTTATTGAGTTGAATGCACTTCATCAATATTTTTTTAAATACAATACAAGAGCAAACTATCAACTCATCTCTGAACATCCTTTGGGTATACGTCTATGATTCCTGAAAACGCATGAACACACTAATGACTTGCTCTCTCTCTCTCCCCTCTCTCTCTCTCTCTCTCTCTCTCTCTCTCTCTCTCTCTCTCTCTCTCTCTCTCTCTCTTGCTCGCTCTTTAATCACTCTATCGTGGAGAATCGGTTACCGCGTTGACCCTAACAAAGTTCAGCCCTGATTTGCCATCCTTTACATCCAAGTACACGTAGATAACAACCACTGTTTATTCCTTTGTCACTGACGTAAAAGACGTTATAATAGTGTCCTACTATAGTCTGTGCTGTAGACGCTAGGCTATTTGCCTATTACACTAAGGGTGAGGGTTCAAGTCCCAGTGTCTCTGTCCTTCTGTTTGGATGTTAATAAAGCACAAACAGCAGGCCCAAAACACCCCGCCCCTGTATTGTGTTGATTGTGTCGACTGGGGTATAAGATGGATAAGCAGTGTACAGTTGTATAGTTCTGATTAGGTTCGGAGACTGAAGGCCACACACACAAACACGAACAAACACAAAAATACACACACACACACACACACGTAAAAAATAGAGGAGAGAGAGATACATAGTCAGAGATAACCAGGGAGCATAAGAGACACATGAG
>NW_004797370.1:1150489-1153302 GCF_000002075.1 Aplysia californica
TCTTTGTTGTTTTTTTGTATTGTTTTGTTTCTTCTTTTTCATCTTACCCCCACACACACACACACACACACACACACACACACACACACGCACA
This sequence comes from Aplysia californica, assembly GCF_000002075.1. Classification (NCBI taxonomy): domain Eukaryota; kingdom Metazoa; phylum Mollusca; class Gastropoda; order Aplysiida; family Aplysiidae; genus Aplysia; species Aplysia californica. Next base: position 1,150,584 of record NW_004797370.1, read on the forward strand.
CATGTATACACAAAAACACACACACTTTCATAAAGATGCACTAATTAACTGTTCAACCTAGCCTAGGTGACAGTGAAATACTTCGTGTACTTATTTCAAACCTAAAGTGTTCATATCGGGAAATCACGAAGGGAGATTCTTTTCAGACTTGGACGAATTGGCCTCAAAAAGTCAAAAACATGGATGCCAGTGTTAATACCCCAAAAATATGCAAATGCGTTAGACAAATCAAAAGTAATGAATACTCTATTAGGACCTATCTGATTTTCGACTGCAAATTGGCGTAAACCAAAACGATATTATCTATTTCATAGTTAGAAGTCAAAATGATGGGTGGTCAAAAAATATGTAGGGTTGATTTTAAATATGCAGCAATTTCATCATGATAACTCACAAGTCCATTAAAATTAATGGTGCTCTACTCCTCTGCTCGTAAAGGGAACAATAGTAACACGCTCTTCTCACACGCTCATAAAACCTTATGTCCACTGTAACAAATGGCGTCGTTCCATGTGTTCAGTACTCAGTATTATACCCGAAACAACCATAACATCCTTACTTTACTGATAAAAGATATAATTCTTGTTCATAATGAAAATTCGACACTTTACCCTGCTGAGAGTACTGGATTCAAACCTTATATTAACTTTTTTACGTAATTTGCACTTTAACAACAGTTTTTATCCTGTCTACAGTCGTTTGAGGAAAAATAATAGATTTTTGGCAAAATCTTCATTTTTCAAGACGGTTGTAACCTTTGGAAAATGGTTCAGAGCCAATAATAATATAACAATTCTTTCTTTATTAGAGATAATTAAAGTAAATTAAAGTAAAATGATTTATTACTATCAAATGGGGTGTGTTGGGGATAGCGTAGAGACAAGGAAAAAAGCAGCTAAACGTGAGGGTCTGAAATGGTTATTATTCGAAACAAAGGGTCTCCGTAGTTTGTTCAGCTGAAAACTAAACTGAAGCGTGAGAACATTAATTATAAGCTTATTCTGACTGAAAAAAACCCGACAACAATCTAATAGATATGTGACCTACATCTGTGTAAGTACTTACCAGTAAAAGTAAAGTCTGATCCGAGGCTTAAGTAAAGTTAATCACTGTCATTATACAAAAATATTATCTTTATATAAACTGCTATGTTGTCGTTTCATTAACTTAATAAGATACATAAATATAATTTTCATAACAGTTGAAACAAAGAGGGCAGGACAGTTCCATCACTGGGGCCTGGGGTACACGTTTTCCAGTCCTTCTCTATTGTTCTTTTTTCTTTTTTGTGATTATCCGACAACGGACACAGTGGCGCTCCCATCACGAGCTTTCTTTCGTCTTTATAGAAACTCTGTTGTAAACTTCTTGATTATGCCCCATCAAAACAATAAGCAGCAAGCATCAGAAAGCTGTTCTCAAGAAACGACAGCTTCTTCAAATGCGAATAATATATCAAAATAGAAATCTGCCCTCCTTTTCATGAGTGTGTAGTTAACATAAGGTTATTTCAGATACTGGACTTCATAAATATTAGCGTTCACCTCAAACAGGACGCAGCCGCATAAATGGAGTCTAAGAAAGACCTCAAACAACTCCAGTTCAAGGGCACCTTAACAGGGTATGATACCATCAGAGATATCAGTTTTCTTTTTCCAACTGGAAAGGAGGGTTAACCTATTATTATAATATTATTGTTGTGATTCATGAACGGTATATTATGCATTGTTTACCTCCCATTTTCCTGTGATGAATATATGTATTACCTCCCTTTCCTTCCCTCCACACACACACACACACACATGTGTGTGTTTTAATACGCCAAAAAATACTCTTCCAGTTCCAATATCAAACCAACGGGTAGGGTTTGCGTTGTGCCCCTTGAAATCCACCAAAGGACCGTGCCAGTAGAGATACCCCGACCCACACTCCTCCACAACTAAACGATCGATTTAGTCTTTTTAAATTAATAATTGTCACGCTCAACCGTCGCTGTCTACTTAAAAGCACGAGTCTTTTGTTTGATCGCTTCCCTGCCCATGGGCCCCTCCACCTGTTAAGATATGAAGCGTTTAACATAGTATGTTTATTGATTGATAACCTCTTAGTGAAAACTTTACCTGTGTGACTGTATAGGTCTCAAAGGGCTTGACGATGACAATGTATCTGTCCGCTGAAATAGCTGCTAGGAGATAGATGGATGTGCAAGCAAGGAAGTAGATGATAAAACCATCCAAGATGCACACCGCCCGAGACGTGATGTGGGCCTCTCTGAAAGCGTAGAAGGCTGGGATGGGAGTTCCAATACAGCTCATGAAGAAGTCGCAGACACACAGAGCGATGATAAAACTGTTCGTTGGGGACCGTAGCTCTCGAAACCTGCAACAGCAGCTCGGAATTAGAAAATACATGGGGCAGAGTGTCAGGAAATTAAATGAGTCTACTAAATAGGTCAGCTAAAGATTTTATAGCTATATAAAAGTAACATTTCTATTTCTTTGCAGCGTCCGATTCAAGAACCTGGACTTCACAGAAGCCCAAACTTAACTAATACATGTATTGTTAAATCTGAATAGACTGGATTTTAAAATAGATTATTTACACTAGATGGTAAGAAGCCCATTCTCTAACAACATAATCTACACCCCCTCTCTCTCTCTCTCTCTCTCTCTCTCTTTCTCTCTCTCTCTCTCTCTCTCTCTCTTTCTCTCTCTCTCTA
>NW_004797370.1:1153402-1154712 GCF_000002075.1 Aplysia californica
GGCGGCGTATACATGGAAACGAAACTTTTTTCTCAAATTTGATTGCGGATTTCAAGACTCCTTACTATGCTTGTTATATGTGTGAAATGTGGTAAATTCCGGTCCAGTAATAAGCGAGATAGCCTCCAGGTGTAGCCCCCCCCCCCTTAACACTATACCAAAGACGCCGTTGGAGAGCTGTTCAGAAGAAAATACTTTGAGAACAGGAAAGAGAACATTACTGCAAACAGATTAAATGTTTTTACAAAGATTTCCCGGAGCCGAGGAATTACAACAGCCCACTCTCAGGCTCAGCTGACCTTGCGGTTCATCCATAGGTGGCGTCGTATACACACCCTGCGATATCTCAAGAGTAAAGACGATAGCTTGTATCCTTGCTGGCTCTATTTTCTGTTTATCTTATGCCTGTACCCACTTGTTGATTAAAGATGTAGTCCATTACACAATGCCCCTTCCTTCCTCCTTTTCCAACGCGGTAGCAGGTCACCCAATTATAAATTATGTTTTATATATTTTTCTCTGTTTAATTATAGTAATCGTAAACCTTTATTATTTTTAACTCAATTATTGGCCTGTAAAGGCGCTTAACGACGGTCCATTGCTCGCAAATCTGGATGATGTCGCTCATAATGAAGGCGTTTATCCATAATATTTCTTGATGAGCCATAATATAACATTTTAATACATTAAGCCATATAAGACTGTCAAACGTCAGTTACAAAGGCTGAAGGGAGTTCGAAACTTACTGAATAAAACAAAGTTATTCAAAACCAGGAAGCTTTTTTTGTCTCACCTGTAAAACACAGTAACGGCGAGAGCATTGCACACTGTTCCAACCACTGCCACTAGAGTGAGGACCCATGCTATGACGAGATACTCCTCGTGGGTCACACCCTCTTTGTAGTCGATGTCTTTATCGTCTCCCATACTGAGTACTGTTGTCACAACCGGGATGTCCCTTTCGTGGTACGACGAAGACTTCATGATGAGATGAATGTGAAGTTGAGCCTCCCACGTCCTTGGGCATTCAGCCCCTCTGTTTCCTGTTCTACACCCCTGTGCAAGGACTTTGTCAGTGTGGACTTCTCCTTAGAAGTAGATATTAGAAAGGTTGTTTCAGAAAGACAACACACTCACGCACTAACAATACACTACACACACACACACACACACACACACACCGCTCTCTATCCTTCCTTCAGATATAATCGAAAGAGGCTTTTCAGAACTGCAACGTCTTGACTGCCTCTTTTCCTAAGAATATAAACGGATCTTCCAGCTTCCTCGTATCGGAAAACGATAAAGTCTCT
>NW_004797370.1:1154812-1162312 GCF_000002075.1 Aplysia californica
AAATTACACTTTTATTTGTCCCAGAAGGGCACTATGTTTTACAATGGCAAACATACATACATAAATACATAATTATAAATACGTACGTACATAGATACATACATGTATAAATACATACATAAATACACACTATTACACAAATACAGAACAGTTTACTAACAATGCCACTGTCGGTCACCACTGTGCAGCGCCCTGTAATTTGAGCTAGGGTTGTCGTGTCTTGCTCAAGGACACACTCCAGTGACCACCCATCTGATCCCCGTGTCACCGACACTTGCTTGACATTGCTTGAGTCAAAACTCACTACTCACTTAGCCACTGGAGCCCCAAGGAAGAAAGGAATACTTTAAAAGTGAGGACACAATAAAGATAGACACATTGGGGAAGAGAGCGACAGATAGGGAATGCTTCAGAAGAAATGAGACGTGAAGCGAGAGGAGAGTGAAACAAAGAGGAGACGGCGAGAGGAGTAGGATAGATTGAGAGGGGTTCAGAGGGAAAAAAATAGGAAAGAGAGGAGGGGGGGGATACTTAGTAGATTCCAAGAACGAAACCTGGATACACCGTGAGTCATGAGAAGAACAAGAGCAAGAAGAACAAGAACAAGAACAAGATACTGGAAGAGGTAGTAGCGTTAACAAAGACAACGGGAAGACTTGGGAAGCAAGAAACAGGTTTCCACCAACAATTTCTAAAGAAAAGGCGACGTATTTATCCTTTTTAGATGCCCTTTTACTGAATGAAATCTAATTGACCTTATTAGGAGAAAAAAGATAGAAGAAAAAATATAGAATTGGAAGATGCGGGTGGATTGAGTGTGGGGGTGGAGGCAGGGGTGTACACTGTCAAAAAATCAATGCATTGACGATGAAAAAAGTTTGAAGGAAATGTCATGGACATCGCCTGTGGTTAATTACCTTGGTAACTAGCGAGCGAGGCAGCTCTGTAGGCGTAAAAGCTCTTCACAAGTTGAGTAGTAGGTCACCGGATTCTTATTATTACTATTATTATTATTATATCAATAAACAGGCAGACTCGTAAGCGGGGGATCGAGTGAAAATCGTAATAAGTATTGGAATGGAGGCTGTCAGAATTTAGATAAGAAGTTCCTAATAAATTATCTAAAATATCTAAATTGTGTATTAGGGTCTAAATGTCATCAAATTAGTTTTTGTAAAATATGAATAAAAGAAAATTACAATGAGCTTAATTTGTAAAACCCTAACGTATTTTATACAACGTAGTTGACAGTATATTCTGACCCTAAGTACTTGCACGCCACCTGCTCAGACAACAACATGACGGACTGTAACGGTGCTGATATTCTTAATTTTTATTCCGAAAAGGGGGGGGGGGGAGATTCTTGACCGTTGATAATTTGATGAGTTTTCAAACGTCTCTGTTCGTTTAGTTCGTTCCTGTGTGAGGAAAATAAATATTCCATTTGAAGGCCCCCACCCCTGAAATAACATAATAAAGTGCGGAGGAAAACCATGGTGTTCCCACCGAGTGCAGCAAGCAACACTGTACCAACAAGGGAATAAAGGGAATCGAAGGCGAATCATTACACCCTAACCATTTTATTCTCAATGCAAATGTCTCACACCTCGCAAAATTAATAAGTCCCTCATAGTCACATTAATTTCAGGCTAAAAGCGTTATTTAAGCAAGTAACGAATAATGAGATTCCCCAGCAGTTGACTTCAGTAAACGAGGAACGTAAAAGTGTTCATCGAGTAAGACAATGTAATATTTCGTCCCCGGAGTTGTTTCCTCGGTGCCTGTAAGGGAACGCTTGGAGTCGAGGAAACTGAGATAGAAATGGAAATATTATGCACACGCAAGAACACGTTGCGAAGCTACATAAGCCTTCAGTTGGAGGGGATCTCACTCTATTAAAGTGTCTGAAAGGTGTTTCAAGGTGCAGCATTTGAGAAAATTTTGCATTTTGCTCGATTTTCGTTATCAAAGTTCAAGGGTTTTTTTTTGTGTTTTTTTGTTTTTGTTGTTGTTTTGTTGTTTGTTTTTCTTGATCAATGTTCTTTATACCGACAAAGCTGATATCCCCTTGGTTTAATTTTATTTCTTCAAAGTTTGGTTGAAACTGGCGTAAAGTTGACCGAGTTGTAGCCCTTTACATGGATCTCATTGTTTATAAACACCAAATATTTCTAATAGATAGATCGATAGATAGATAAATGCAGACGGACGGACGGACGGAAGGACGGACGGACGGACGGACGGACGGATGGATGGATGGATGGATGGATGGACGGACGGACAGACAGACAGACAGACAGACAGACAGACAGACAGACAGATAGATAGATAGATAGATAGATAGATAGGTTGGTAGATAGATAGATAGATAAATAGATAGATAGATAGATAGATAGATAGATAGATAGATAGATAGATGGATGGATGGATGGATGGGTGGATAGATGGATGGATGGATGGATTGATAGATAGATAGATAGATGTGTTGATGGATAGGTAGATAGATATATAGATAGATGGACAGATAGATAGTCGCCGTTATCGTCCTCATGACAACACAAAAGGCAACGGGGGCTGTGGTGGTACTTATGGAACCTGTTGTCGCCAAGAAAGCCCCTTTTTTAAAATGTGAAGCTTTTATAGAAACACAGGGGCCACCAGTTTTCTCAGCGACTCTCTTCGACTGTCTCTCATTCAGTTCCTCGACTGATTTGCAGCTAACCTCTTTATTTGGAAGTTGTTTCCCTACCCACTACCATGGGAAGCGCTGAGTTGAATATGGGGACCCTACTAAATTATATTTTGCATCCCCTGGATCTACATTAAAATGCTTTGTTGACTGCTTAAAGGCTTTAGATAAAGCTACCCATGATGAAGTATTTATGATTTCGAGAGAAATTTTCCGAAAATAAATAACAAGATCCCGTAGAACCTACGTAAGCTGACGGATACCAAAAAACTAAACCTTCACAAAATCCCAAGTTAAAGAATGCCACGTTAGGAATTCGAACCAGGCTGATCTGTATCGTTGCCCAGCATTTAGTCTTCGAAACTAATTAAGCTCCCACATCTGAGTAAAGCTGCCAATTTCCGAAAGTAGAAGGGTCGCAAACGACTTATTGTAAGAAGTAGGTCTATACTAACTCCAAAGGGAGAGACGCGCGCTGGGCGCGTGGGGGGAGGGGGGATAATAAAACATCACCTACTTAAACTTCTCTAAAAAGATTTACCAAATGTCAAATCTCACAACACAAAGTTTTCGGTTACAGATCACAACACCCTGTCCTTTGTAGCCTGTTCTGAAAAGACAGCAGTGAAACTTGAGAGCACGCGATTTTCAATTTTCATTCTTTTGAATAAAAGAGAGAGATGTCTCGATCTTAAGGTTTTGGAGGAAGTATGAGGAGAACACAATTGAAAAAACAGCAGAAAATACCGAGCTCAGCATCTCGCGCTGTCGTATTATACGTGTTTGCGTCCCACCCGATATAATTGAGAACAATTAGAGTCGGGCTTATTGGAGCCTACGTGTCGAGAATGGCTTGGGTATCGTGAAACACATTCTGGCTCGTAATCGGAACCACTCGATATGTCTCTCCAATGAGGACATAAAAAGTTGTATCCATAGAGTATTTTTCTAAAAGTCATTCCGATTAAAAGCATGCGCTGGTCGGAACAGCTGTACTGAACAGGACGAAGAGCAAATCACAACATTACCTTTCTGACCAGCGGATTTCTCATTGTGACTGACTCACGATTTGTCACAAACAAACAACAAGGAGGGAGAATGCATGAAAGATACAGTTCTTTATACTCTTACAATACTATACTCGCAGTTTTGACATTCTGCCAAGTGAAGAAAAGAGTTTTATATGACCAAGCAGCCAGATTCCGCCCACGTTTGCTAAGCTCATGGGTTCCATCACGAATGTGCTTCGCATGTGTCATATTGTAGAGCATTCTCCGGTCGAGACTCTTTCTTTGAAGTGGACGCGTCCACCAGTGACTAAAAAAGAATATCTGTCACGAAATGGGTTTATCTGATCTGGATACATCGGATCTGAGGCTGTCATGTTACGTGGACATTAGCATCCATATTATTCTCTTTATTCGTTGTGTTTGACCCAACTCTGTTCATGGGCTGTCTTTGTTGAACTCGATACCTTTAATGAGGCCGGGGACAAGCTTTCAGTCTATGTTTGTAACAATGATCTTATCGAAGGACACTTCCAGTTATTAGACTGACATAATATCATTATCCTACCTCTCATCACTGATGGGGAATTAACATTACCTGTGCTGACAGAAATACTCGTAGCATGCCTTGAACAGACAAATTAAGTAGACGCAGGCCAAGAACAAGGTCACGTAATTTATTAACTAACGAGATTACCTTTTGTTGTCGTAGGTTGGAGATAGTTGTGACGTATTTGGGGGACCACGGGAAATAAATAACCACACCTGTCAGTAACTTGTCAGTTAAGTTCATTAATAGTTTGTCAAAATGTAAGCCCTCAGTAAGATATTCCTATTCTCGTTTTTCCCCCTTACTTCTTCACAAAATGTAAAAGCAAATAAAAGTATTAGATTTAACAAGTAGAAATAGATATTCGAAATGCTAAAACCCAAGACTAGTTGACAACGGCTACCGTTGTTTAGGTGCTTTTTAAACCTCTTTCTTTCTTTCTTTTTTGTTTACCAATTCAATTGACAAAGTTCGGCAAGTTCATTGCAGTTGCTATTTTGAAGAATTCATTTAAAGAGATGAAGCACTGTCGTTCAAATAAACACTCACTCAAACATATTACACACACGCCTTCATAAACATCAAAGCACACACATACACACACACACACACACACACACACACACACACACACACACACACACACACACACACACACACACACACACACACACACTCACTTCAAGGGGAAAATGTTCAAAATTTTTAACACTTCTTTTTAAAATGAGTTTTTTAAATCCCATGTGAAATCATATTATTCTGTTTAGTTCATAAAAACTGCCATGATTAATCACTTTAGCGAGTGTATTTCGTATGTATGTATGTATGTATGTATGTATGTATGTATGTATGTATGTATGTATGTATGTATGTATGTATGTATGTATGTATGTATGTATGTATGTATGTATGTATGTATGTATGTATGTATGTATGTATGTATGTATGTATGTATGTGCGTATGTACGTATGTATGTATGTGCGTATGTACGTATGTATGTATGTATGTATGTATGTATGTATGTATGTATGTATGTATGTATGTATGTATGTATGTATGTATGTATGTATGTATGTATGTATGTATGTATGTATGTATGTATGTATGTATGTATGTATGTATGTATGTATGTATGTATGTATGTGTGTACGTGTGTGTGTGTGTGTGTGTGTGTGTGTGTGTGTGTGTGTGTATGTATGTATATATGTATATATGTATGTATGTATGTATGTATGGTTTTTTTGTGAGTGTGGGGAGGCGGGTGGGTGGGTATGTGCACGCGTCTGTGTTCTGTCAACATTTAATAGAGTACAGTCTTTAGAGCTTATTTCCCAAACCAGTGCAGCATTACGTAAATGCTTTCCGTGATGATGATGATGATGATGATGATGATGATGATGGTGATGGTGATAATGATGATGATGGTGATGATGATGATGATGATGATGATGAGGATGATGATGATGATGATGATGATGATGATGATGATGATGATGATGATGATGATTGAATGCCCAATTAGTAGGTGTCCATATTCGGATTCGACAGAATCATAGGGATATAATAAAGGATCAGGAGCTCCCTTTACTAATGTCTACAGAGCACTGAATCTGGAAGACTGAGGCAGGCAGGGTTAATATCGAGAGTACTTTTTTTTTTATTTGCGACATACGTCCATGAAAATCAATTATATCAAAGAGAAATGATTTCCTGAAGGGGTTGGATAATTAAATATACAACTCCACTAGTTGCGAATTGAGAACATGAAGTAGACAGATAATGATTAATGTGATTTGACAGTGAGCGAAATAAGTACGGATGTTATCTTACTTGAAACTAACCTCAGGGAATCTTAGTGCTCCGTATTCACGTTGTGGGTAATTGGGAGGAGGACAGAAAACATAAAAGAAACATGGAAAATGTATGGCCTTTTAAAAAACTCCAGAGAAAGAGAGGGAGCTCATGAGAGAGAGAGAGAGGGAGATAGAGAGAGAGAGAGAGAGAGAGAGAGAGAGAGAGAGAGAGAGAGAGAGGGAAAGAGATAGACAAAGATAGACAGAGAGAGACAGAGAGTGAGAGAGAGACATAGAGAGACACAGAGAGAGGGGGATGAGGGAGGGGATAATGAAAAAAAGAGTCAGAAAAGGAGAAAGATATACAAACGTAAAAACAGGGACATAAATTCAGTAAAATAGCCCCAAGCGTCATAGTATTCACCTTGTTGATGGGAGGACAAAAAGGGAAGATTTAAACCAAAAATTGAAGAAAAACAAATAAACATAGGGGACAAAAATATGAACCCACGAAAAGATGGAAGCAACGAATCGAGAAGGTAAAATAAAGTTAGATAAAGAAATGTGATCAGAATGTGGAAAGAAAAGAAGTACAGAAGAACAGGTTGTCGAAAAGATCAGAAAGGAGAGTAGTATTATAAAACAAATAGTTGAATTGGCATTCAGTTTAATGGAGATTTTGGGTCTAGGCTGTTTGAACTATCAATGTTAGACGTTATGTTTAATTTCTCTTTTTTATTTGAGAAGGGTGGAGGTGTCAAAATCGAATTCTAATTAACTCTCTAAATCACTCATCTTCGTGAAAATGAGCTGGAATGTATTTTCTTAATGTCAGTAAATAACACCAAAAAAACATCAGAGACTCTTCATATATTTCTCTGCACCTGCCATAGGCTGACCTCCACATGCCATTCAACCCGAACATTCCCTCTTGACTATTGCGGTCCAGTTACTCTCCGCACCGTGTTACTCACATGCAAATTGAAAAGGCGCTAGATTTGCTCAGTCCAAACGAATCAGATGAGTAATTACGTTAAATACCCGGACCGGAGATGAGCAACGACTCAATATAGCATTATGTCCCAACCCCCGACTCAGCAAGGGTATGTTCAGCTTGGCTTAGGGGCGCACCATGACAACTGACCTCTAATAATACTCGTATTATTTCGCTTCTGCCCTGTAAGTAGGATGTGCACTATTTTGAGAAGTTGGTGTTCCCTTGGTCGATTAATAAGTCGATTTACACAGGAGATGTGAATGAGATGCTGTTGTTTTTATTGTTGTTGTTGTTGTTGTTGTTGTTGTTGTTGTTGTTGTTGTTGTTGTTGTGAGTGTGGATCTGCCCAAGCATCTCTCTTACCCACTCATTATTAACAACCATTCGCTGTTGTACTCTTTCTTCCTTATAACATCGTATGTTACATAGTATTGAAAATGATTTATCAGGGGGTGTACAAGTA
>NW_004797370.1:1167290-1169755 GCF_000002075.1 Aplysia californica
CACACACACACACACACACACACACACACACACACATACACACAAACACACACACACACAAACACACACACATGCACATGTACACACACACGTACACACGCACACACATACACATATGTGGCGTCTTTAGAACTGTACGTTCCTACTTTTACGTCATTATCAATTATAATATGAATGCTTTCATTCATTCTTCCATTTATTTTTCTTTTCATGATTGACAGGTATGTGTCTTTTTAATTTCTTACAGAGCAATAAATGATATGCAAGAGTGAGAACTGTGCGACAGTGTCCGTCTCCGATAGGACAGAAGTAAAACCCTAAATGCACCTCAGAGGCATCTGGCCTAAGCTCAGGTGGTCGCGCCTGGAAGTCGGTACTGTTTCTCACATCAACTACAAATTTGCAAAGCAGGTTTCTTTTCAACATGCCGTTGTTGTAGTTTTTGTTATTGTTGGTGATGATGGTTGTGGTGGTGCTGGTGGAGCTGGCGGCGTTGTTGTTGTTGTTGTTGTTGTTGTCGTTGTTGTTGATGTTGTTGTTGTTGTTGTATTTGTTGTTGTTGTTGTTTTTGATGATGTTGTTGTTGATGCTGATGATGTTGTTGTTGGTATTGTGGTTGGTGCTATTATTGTTTTTGTTGTTGTTGTGTGTGTGTGTGTGTGGTAGCCTATCCGTTCGAAATGTTCGGAGCCCCGAAGAGTGTGCTCTTCGCCAGGGCCACCGCCTCCCTTGGGTAGCGGGCGATGCAGTCCAACCTCCCTGAATCATCCCCTAAGAGATGCCACCGCCGGGCCTCCGTTGTTGTTGTTAATCCAGTTGCCCTTGAATGTGTTCCTTCAGTCCCAGTGTCGGGTAAAGTAAGGCAGGGGTCTTCAAAAGGAATTCTTTACCACAGTGCAGAAAATTGTCTGTGGTTCAGGCTTGATAACGACGTTTTCGATGTATTAGAATTCTCCTCTGTGCTGTATATCAAGCAAATACCCATTGCGAATTGTAGCTGTTGCCATAGTCTTAAGATCGTGCCATAATAGCATGACCACTTACATTTCAGTGCGTAGGTATCCCATAAAAAGTTGACGTCCATAGTTTTAATAATTCTCAAGTGTGTGGATCAGTACCCCATTCGTTTAAAATTACTCTTGTAAAACCTTTGCTAAAGAAACAAAATTTAGATCAGAATGTTTTAAAAAACTAAAGACCTGTTTGAAATCTACCTTTTCTGTCTAAAATTCTTGAAGAAGTTTTTCTCGAGCACCTTCATCATCACTGACAAGAGAACATTCTGTTAGAGCCATTCCAGTCTGCCTATCGAGCTAACCACAGCACAAAAACAGTTCTTCCTAAAGTCATAAATGGCATTCTTACTGACTGTGATTCAGGAAAAGTTGTTTTGCTGAGCCTTTTAGATCTATCAGCAGCCTTTGATACAACTGACCATCAAATGATGTCTTTTGAAATATCCAGGATTGCCTTTAGCTGATTTTGTTTTTACCTGTCAAATCGAAACTAATCTGTTGTTATTAAAGGGCTTAAGTCATCAGACCATACCCTTGTGTGTGGGGGGCCCCCAGGGCTCAGTCTACAGTCCAGTTTTGTTCACCCTTTAAACTCAACAACTTGTCAAGGAAATTGTTAAGTATGACTTAATGTATCATTTCTATGCTGATGATACCAAAATTTATGGTTTAACAATGTTTACCAACTTTAATGAAATTGTTTATCGTGCTGAAAAGTGTATTGGCTTAGTGAAAAACTAGATGAACAAAAACAAATTGATGTAGAATGATGATAAAACAAATGTCATTCTGGCAGGCAATGCAAAGTCTGTTAATGAGGTTGACCACGATCACATGACAAATGATGATGCAGACATTACATTTTAAAGAAAAGTTAAGAATCTTCGCATCTATTCCAGTTTGTCAATGTCGGCTGAGGTAAATCATCGGATCAGCTGCATGTATTTAGATATAAGAAAAATAGTAATTATCTAATCAATACTACGTATATTGCTTTACTAGTAACTAGCTTAGTTTTATCAAGACTCGATTACTGTAACTCCTTGTTATCAGGAATATCACGGGAAAAAGTTAAAAGACATCAAACTGTCCAAAACAATGCTGCACGTTTAGTTTCAGGAAAAAGAAAGCGAGACTCCGATAATACGATACGCCTCTTTTACAGACGTTGCTTTGGCTTCCTGTTGAGAATAAAATTGTGTACAATTGGCCACCCTATGTCACAAAAGCTTGAATGATAAAGCCCATCATATTTGTCAAATCTGTTGAAACTGTACATTCCAACTCGCAGTTTAAGGTCATCAGGTGACAAAAAAGAAATTTCTTTGACCATCTATGAAACTTAAAACAATGGGTGAAAGGACATTTGCAGTGGCGGTTCGTGGTTTATAGAACTGACCGGCCATCATTCACATAGACGCTTTTTTCCTCCCCCCCCCTTCCTTCACA
>NW_004797370.1:1170604-1172831 GCF_000002075.1 Aplysia californica
TGGGCAAGGTACGTTATTAGTGGGGAGAAAGCGACGAATAGTCACCAAACAGGAACCAAAGGTGGCTAAAAATTCAATAAACAAAGAAGATTAGTACCATGCTGACAATAAATGTTTTGATGATAGTTAGAGAAAGGCTGAATGATAAGTACATGTATTGCTGATGAAATATTTCATTTATCTGTGCTGCTCAAGACTCAAGACAGTCTCATTACCGATTTTGTAAGCAACACGGAGGCCAACTTGGCAATCTAGGGATGCTTATATTCCTTCTTTGGAGTCTCAGGGGAGTAGATGGATTTGTTCATCCGCCGTGTTCGTTTGTCCTCGTACGAAGTTCCGCGACGTGACGGTTTGACGGGAGACGATTTAAAGTTACGAGCCGTTGCGATAAACAAAGGTGATGGAATGAGGCTCTGTCGCGACAAAACAGTAGTGAATCCCACTTGTCTGTTTGAACGCCTTCAAATCGGCAAGGTGCTTCTTGAATATTGATACATGTTTATTCGGATTTAATTAAAACTGAATGAAAATCATCATCAGCAATAAATCTCTTGTCAACAGTCCAGCAGACAAAACTTTGACCGGCACCGCCGGTCTTGCCCTGTTAACAAACCGCCCCTGGGCATTTGAATACCAAGGCCCCAAAATCTGGAAAGAGATCAAATCTTTTGATTCATTCAAATTTCAGCTGAAGTCATTTCTGTTTATGAATTAATAAGATGAATATTAGGAGTGATTTTCTTTTAAACAGAACACAATGTTTCATGTTACCGTTGTACATTGTATTGTATTGATAAGCACTCAGAGCCCGGGCACTTTACTCGGGGTTGAGTGCTATATAAATGTCACTTATTATTATTTATTATTATTATTATTATTATTATTATTATTTTTATTATTATTATTATCTTCAGAAATTAGTTAACCGGCTAACAAATAATAAGCCCCTGACGAAATGTGAGACCACACGAAACTAAGCCCCTTGCGGTGGTCAATATATTATTATACACATGACAAAAAAAATTGGCTCAGGAAATGATCCTCAGTGGAATACCCAGCCTCAGTGCTGATTATCTGGAGCCTGCATGATTAAGTGTTAGCAAAATAAAGATTTGGTCTGTTAAAAACTCAAACGTCTTTTATAAACTAAGCATTTCCTGTGACGTGAAGCATTTCCGCAAAATGAAATGCGTGGGAAAGAAATGAATTTGAAAAGGGAAAGATTCACACTCTCGCTAAATTTGGCTAATTTGCCGAACCGCAATTCTTCCTTCTTCAAAATAATTGTCCTCTCGAAAGGTAGAATCCCGAACTAATTTAGTCAAGTGTTGAAACTCTCAGATCACTTGTGAAAGTAGGCTAAATCGGTGAGGGTGGTGAGAAGAGGTGAGAATGCGAAAGGAAGAGGGGCACAGAAGGAAAGTGAGTGAGGCAGGAAGAGTGAGAGAGAGAGAGAGAGAGAGAGAGAAGGGGGGGGAGAGGTGGAAGGCGGGTGTCTCTGTCTGAGGATAACGGACAAAAAGAGGAGGGACAACAGCATAAAGGGAAAAAAATAAAAGAAATAGCGGTGAAAGAAGAAGAGAGAGGAAGAAATAAGATCGAAAAGGCACGGTAGTGGGTTGTGCCGAAAGGGGTTAAACATAGAAACAATCACTGTGTTGTATCGTATGATTAATCAATAGAAAGCTGGAAAGAACAATTGAGGCGACAGATTTATTGTTCATGAAACTTGAAAAACAATGAAGAAACTTGAAAAACAATGAAGAAGTCTTGGTGGAGACAAATTGCAGACGACAGCTTATTACGAATATACGAAAACGACAGGCAAATTGCATTTGACAAACAATGCGAAAAGAATCGCTAGAAATTAATATTGTAAAAACAGGCAAGTTTGAAGGAAAGGAAGCAGAGGCAGACAGAGGGAAAAGATACTTGACAAGTTGACAACATGGCTGGGAACAGCAAGAACAACAGACACCATCGCTTCAACGCAAGACAGAGTGAAGTGGAGGTCCATGATTGCTCACGCCAGTCGACGAGGCACCGGATGATGATGATGATGATCGTATAATTATAATCTTTGAACAGGTAAAAGGGGTTTATGATGGAGGGGAGGGGGGGCGCACCAAACACACAACAATGAAAATAGTTTAATATGACAAGGAGAGAAGCAGAAAGAACGGAGAAGTGTGTGTGTGTGTGAGCATGCATGTGTGTGGGGAGG
>NW_004797370.1:1173978-1175515 GCF_000002075.1 Aplysia californica
GTATTCCAGTCTAGCGCATTTTAAGGCAGTAAATCCCCCATAAGAGCCTTTGAATTCAGTTTTTTGTCTCTCCTGTAAAATTTACGAAATCGGAGTTGGACGGTTAGAATTCTCCGCCGACGCTGTTGTTATTGTCGCAGATTTTGTTGTTGTTGTTGTTGTTGTTGTTGCTGTTGTTGTTGTTGTTTTTGTTGTTGTTGTTCTAGTTGTTGTTCTTGTTCTTGCTGTTGTTGTTGTTGCGAAAGAAAGAAAAAACAAACAAACAAACAAACAAACAAAACATCTCAATTAAGAAACAAAGAGAATATAACAGGAGAAGCCAGAGAAATTAAACAGTTTTGTAACGCAAAACAGTAAGACTATACTTACAAACAGAAAAATCTTCTAGCTGTTTCTTTCCGAGAACAATTTAACTGAACAGGAGTATCAGTTTTACTAGTAGACTCACTACTTTTTAAACAACGCCGTTTTCAGGCATAGATAAGCTGCTATATACACGCGTCTCCTAAACTGAAACTTGATTCATTGCCGTTCCAATTTATTTTGATTTCTTTGTCGACGTCAGTGAGTTCCAACGCGAGCCGTATCCGAGGTGGTGAGGTGACAATGATGAGCGAGCAGTGCCAGAACTGGAGTAAGGAGGGTTGGGCCGCGCCACCATCGCGTGCTCACGTCCATTCTCTGCAACTTCACTTGACCGTCTCATGGCTTCAACACATCGCTCTACTTGCTACGCCTGTGGTTTGGTGGAGAGGTAGGGTGATTTTTTTAGAGGGGGGGGGGGGGTGATGATCTGAGCGTTCATTTTCAAAGAACAAAAATAAATTTCAACAATTGGCAAGAATCGATATTGTGCTCTATGTCTATTTTTGTCGTCCCTTTTATAGCCAGTGCCCACTTTTGCCCCCTCTATCTAAAGAGGCTCCAATTCTCGTACCTTCAACGTCATGTATTTCAAAGTGGGACATAAAATAACACCTATCATTACCTGAGGGATCTCCACCACTCACCAAAATTACCAGATTAACCACTAGTTCTCTATATGATAATACAATCCACAAAGAATTGGTCGAGGATAAGTAATTAGTCGTTTCGTTAGCTATTCCCTCGAGTATGGCTATACTGACCCAGAAAGAAAAAAAAAAAACGAAACCAATGTCGAGAGAAGAAAAACCGAATCTGTCACTGCGAAACCAACAACAATTTCGACTTTTGAGACTCTACCGTTGAGCGGCATCCCATCGGTATGTTACAGGCTGGGCACCACTATAGACAAAACAACAGGGGGTGGGGGTGGGAGGGTTGTTTTGTTGTTGTTGTTGTTGTTGTTGTTGTATTTGGTGGGTTTTTTAAAGATGGTTTCTTTGATAGAAATTTCGAGAAGCACCGAAATATGTCGATGGTATACCGTGAAAACTCAAAAACAACCCAAGCTCAAAAACGTTTCCACCGGAATTCTGATCGGGGTTACTCGCTCCAAAGTCGACCATAACATCTTTGGTAATAACGTCATTATACACAATCGATGAGACAGTTG
>NW_004797370.1:1176115-1178362 GCF_000002075.1 Aplysia californica
TCTCTCTCTCTCTCTCTCTCTCTCTCTCTCTCTCTCTCTCTCTCTCTCTCTCTCTCTCTCTCTCTCTCTCTCTCTTCCTTCCCCCCTCTCTCTCTATCTCGCTGTCTCTCGCATCTGGTTCCCTCTCCCCTGTCTCTGTCTGTGTGCGTCTGCCTGTCTGCCTGCCTGCCTGTCGGCCCCTCATTCCAGTCCAAACGTTGAAAAAGAAAACATAAAATATAGTATGTTCTTTTAATACAGTATCTACCAATAGCAATACAATGATCACACACATTTTTGGAAGGCCTGAATGGATTGTCTCGCCTTTACAGTAGTTTGTTTATTTTTAAGCTCCTCTGTCAGGGGTACGTCCATGTATAATACACGTATCTGGTAATAGGTCTAGACAAAGAAGGGGGCAGACAGACAGACAGACAGACAGAGAGACAGACAGACAGACAGACAGACAGACAGACAGACAGACAGATCTTGTCGGAGATAATGCTCATAATAATCTTCAACGTTTCATTCCTGGAGTAGAAAATAAATGAATTGCATCTACAGGTGAAGAGGGTTCTTGCTAAGTTGTAGCCGCTGGATAAATTCAAGTAGGTAGAAATATAGAATTGTATGGATTAACTTCTTTTTCTTTGCGTGCCCCTGCTAAATATCAGGGGTAGTCGACTGTTGATTTTTCAACCTGCAATGCAACTGGGGGAGTTTTACGTACTTTTTCCTACTTTCTAGGGTCACTTACCTTCAGGCAGCCACACTCCGATTTCAAAGTACATGTATTATATTTTTATTCTGACAAGAGTATTTTAAATTTTGGTAGGAGTTATTTTTACATTTTTCCCTGGTGGTGGCCGAAGGCTACTTTTATCGATTTTAGGGTCACCAAGGGATCTTTAACGTGTGCTACTTGTACACGGGACACCAAGGATTTCTCGCCGTTATCCGAAAAAGCTAGATGTTCGATCTTACCAACTCTAAGATTAGGCTGAAAGACAGTAGAAAGAAGGAGCTAGAAGAAGCAGTTGATAGATTCAAGAGTAAATTAAATGGGAACCCAGAAGAGGCCGTGAGTGAAGGGAGAATGTGGAGAGGAAAACATGTCAGAACATGACTAGAGAACAGGAAAGGAGAAAACTTTAGAGAAGCAATGCTTTCCTCGCTGTCAGGTTTTGATCCCAAGACCTCTTGAATGAGATATGGTATTAGAAACCAACTGGAAAAGGAAAAAGAGGGAGAACAACAGGAAGCTGAAAGACACAATCAAGAATGAGGTAATCACCCAAGTCATAGATATACCAAGATTGGAGGGAGGTCGCCAGGGACAGGCAGCCGTGGTGTCGGCTGACCTCTGCCTTATGTACCTGGCGGTATAGAGATGGAGCATTATAAGTAGATTAAGTGCTGGTCTATTTGATTTTCAAGCACTAATGCACATTATGCGCGTTCACGCACATGCACTCGCACACACACACACACACACACACACACACACACACACACACACACACACAAACACACGCACACACACGCACACACACATACATACAAATACACGCAAACATACACATACACACACACACACTTGCGCGCGTGCGAGCACACATGATATTTTTTCATTCATCGGAAGAAAAGAAAGTTCTCAGACATGGAAATGTGACGCAGCCGACGGTTTTTACAGGGCTTTCAATCTTATCTTTAGGGTAAAAGTAAAGTTGTTCCCGCATCCGATCCGGACATTGGGGATTGTTAGTGAGACAACCTCCTGGGTCTTCGGCATATTTAGTCCGCAACTCGAAGTCGGGTACCCATTACAGCTGGGTGGACAGAAGGGGGCGAAAAAATCCGTGTCCGAACCGGGTACCATTGAATACTCTTACTTGATATCTACCATAACTACATGTAAATATCCATAGGATGCTGGGTAGCCGTCTGCCCTGTTTGGCTTAATTTCTTCAGACATTGTTTAACTTTGTTTTTCATTCAGCCGAGAACAGTAATAGTTGGCTTTAAACGTGAAAAAAAATGTAAAAGAGAACCCCCCCCCCCTGGAAAAGTCAGTTTGAGTGTGTTTGTTTAGCGTTTTTGCTTTGGTACTTCTTCTTCGGCCTTTATGGCAAGTTGTAAAATGAAAAATGAAAACGTACTATTTACAATTTTTATTGTTACCTATAAGAGTTGTTTTAAATCACAAATATATTTACACTAAATTTTAATATTTTAACATTTTAGCATTTTAAAGTCAATTAGTTGACA
>NW_004797370.1:1179572-1182195 GCF_000002075.1 Aplysia californica
GAGAGAGAGAGAGAGAGAGATCGAAGCCTCCGTCATCAGACCTCGTGCCTCGTAAGCGCCAGAGAGTTCATTTTTCAGGAGAAGGAAAAACTTATTAATATGTTAAAAGATCGTGGTCAAACCTCTTCGTTTTCACATAAAACACTCCAAACAATGTAACTAAATGGTATTTAGTTACCTTTTAAAAACAAAGGTTGTTTTTCTTTTGTTATGACGCTTACGAGGAATGAATACATTACTGTGGTTGTGACCAGACCTCGTAAGCGACGATTGTGTCCTTTACGAGGTTTGATCACCGTGAAATGTTGGTAAGAATACTCGTAAGCGACAATAATTCCGTACGATAGAAGGACCCACCTCAGTATATGTTGGTCAGGACAACTTAGTGAGACCAGGGAGGTTAGGGTTCGATTCCTGGCTGGGTCGTAATTAAAGCGTCATAATTTGCAATCTCGTGACTGCAACACCAAGCACTGGAGACAATAGAAGTGTCAGTATTGGTTGGTCTTTGACACAATTACATATACGGATGATGCATGTCCATGAGCAATAGTGCATTTTATTATTAATTTGCACATTTTACACATAAACACATTGAGCATCTTGGGTTGAAAGGGAAGGCAAAAAGTTATGTTATTTGTCAGAAATGCCAAATTGTTGAATACAGTGCATGCACATCTGAAGAATATTGAAGGTAAGGAAATCTGTAACGACAGGGTCATTTTTGGACCTACCAGGTCCGATTGACTTCCAAAGGCCAGACTTAATTAAATCCCTGAAGAATTTGTGGTTCAAATCTCGTAAGGCTATTCACGTACTATCGCCTTGCAAAAGATGTTACGTAGTTCACTGAAACAGGGATTATAGTGTTCAATTTTCGATAGTAGCATGAACAAAATAGAAATTCCATGGTTGATGAGGGTATTTGATAATACAGCATTTCTATTTTGATAATAGCAATCGTCTGAATAGATAGATAATCAAAGTTTCACATTTAGCGTTTGTTTTTGTTGGCCGACAACTGTCCCTCCTGTTCATGCCAAACATAGCATCTCGCATCCTTTGTCACCAAGTTATCTATTGTGAAGTTGTGGACGCACAATTTAGTTTTGTAAGAAAGGACTGGAGCTTGTAGGAAAGGCACGGAGAACAGACTGGAGGTGCAAGGCGATTATACAGATTTTTACCGTTGCTTGCTGCAGCCAGTTTCTTATCGATGTCCTTTTCAGTTTGGGCTCGTGATTTTCCTTCTCCATGATGCTTTCAAAACTTATCACTGACTTTTCCAGCCGTGGCCCACACATAGATCGCAAGCATTGCAAGTGTCCCAGAAAGCTAAGATGGTCAAAGGCATTTTTTTCACCTAGGTGACAAAGCACAACATACTCCCTGTGAAGTTTGTTGATGCTTTTGAAAATTGGCTCCATAAACAACTTTCCTGTTTGTTTTCGACAATATTGAAACTTCCCATTGGACCGTTTTGCAAAGAAACCTTCAGTGAGAAATATTCTCTTGTCGTGTGCTTTCTTATAGTGAGGGTTGTCTCTTGTGGCTGTGTCTGCTGAGTTACGGTCTGTGCTGGCAGTTACATTGATGACAGAAGTGTCTCAGTTCTCAACAATTTTCCCAACATAACATGATTTTACATGCCAGGAGTTTCAGGTGTTCTTTTTCCGAAAGTTATTTCCACATCCATTTATGTCTAGAGGTGCCTAGGACCCTCTTCTGTTTGGGCATTTGCCGCGTCACAAACCCATACTAGGACAGGGACCAATATAATGAAAAGCTTACTGTCTGTCAAATCTAGAAAGTTCTTGCACTTCCTTCCTGCTCTTTTGCATTCGCATTGAATGTTAATTTCTCGAGCGGGTTTATGCACATCAGTTCGGAAAAATGCTTGGCCTTGTTCGCATAATCCCATTCGTTAGTTCTGCTTCCCTTCTGCAGAAGTTTTCTTTCGTTATTACTTTATTTTATTCACTTATGTTTTGGTTAAAGTCAGACTGTCCACACTATCTGGTTAAAACGACTTATGCTATGGTTAACTTGGTATATAACGCAATGTTGCTTCTACAACGGAAGCAGACAGAGCAGATGAAATCTTACCTAAAAGTTGATGCAAGCTCGACCTCAAGTGACTCATAGGGTGACTGAACATACAGATTTGATAAATAGGGTTTCAGAAATCATTCAGGCTCGGCAATGGGTGAAGCCCGGTCAGTGGGCAGTGATATATCATGGGGTGATTGCATCAAAGAACATCATGAACCACATAGGAAAGATGGTTCATAATTGACAATAAGGGGCACAGGTGGGTGTGGTGAATTAGATGTGAGAAGTGGAGCATAATTATTAGACAAAAGGTGATGATGCGTCGATTGTTACTGATACAAAATATATCGGAACGGGAGAACATGGTGAACCAGATACAGAATGTATTTAGGGATTGCTATTACTTTCAGTTAGCATGTGCAGCGTAATCAGGGGAATGTGATGATGTAAAGAAGTCAATTTGGCAAAAATTGTCACTTACGAGGTCTGATCACGGGGGCATCTAGCTATCTGTCTATCTATCTATCTATCTATCTATCTATCTATCTATCTATCTATCTATCTATCTATC
>NW_004797370.1:1182616-1183532 GCF_000002075.1 Aplysia californica
GTATTCTCTATAGATCCAAACTGACGGTACAGCTCTAGCCATGAAATCAGAAAATAATGTCGAGGGCACTTAAACATCCTTTCCGTACCTTGTAGGAAACTTACAAAATGTCGGGGATAATGAGTTCGCGGTAATGTAACGTTTAATATCAAGTTCTCTCTATTGCTTTCTTTACCAAGCCATGATCTCAGCATGCAAAGGTACTTGAAAAAAAAAGCAATATTATATTACCATCTACAAACTACTGTTGGTTTGCTTGTCTGCTTTAGCTTGCAATGTTGCGCGATCGTTGCTACAGTTAGAGATAGGCCTAGTGAACCGGAGTGTCACGCTACAAAAAAAAGGGGGACATAGTTAAAAATGTGTTTTCTCATATGCACCATTTAAAGAAAAACTATTAAGTGGAATTATCTAAAAGGAATTTCAAACAAATTGCCTTAACTTCCAAATATTGTGTTCAATATACTTATTGGAAATCAAAAGATGTGTCATTTAAGTTTATTTACTTCCAACCCATGAGAGAAAGACAGAGAAAAACAGGGGGACAGAGAAAGAGAGAGAGAGAGAGAGAGAGAGAGAGAGAGAGAGAGAGAGAGAGAGAGAACAGTCATAATACGTTCTTACAATGTCAATGAACCTAGCCTACGCTGCCGCCGTGTTAATCATATAGTTCCAAGGAAAACCTTCCTTGACCTCTAGGTCGTAATGTAATTTCTTTCTTCCTAAAGATTAAATAGTGTATCCCCACCCCCCAAGTCTACACTGTTCTTAATACCAGGGATGGCATTGATGGCGCTGTTAAGTCTTTAAAGATCAGGATCAAGACCGCAATGATCCACGAAGTCATGGGGATTAAACTTAATTGTGGTTCTTTTTTTTAGATGGACATAGAAAGATAAATACAAACACACACACA
>NW_004797370.1:1184561-1197061 GCF_000002075.1 Aplysia californica
ACACACACACACACACACACACACACACACAAACATGCAGACACGCCGGCTTACCATCACAGGAATAATATAATGAGCAGCAATATAAACAATAATAATCTTAAGCTAGAAACATAATCAATGTTATTCTGAAGCATGCTCTAAGGCCATATGAATACTTATAACAAGATGGTTAAAATGGAAGGATTTTGATTGATGATTGTAGAAATGAACTTCTGTATCTTTCTTTGTTACAGATTAGATCTAGAAGCTTAGGTCATTTACTTCTGACTGATGTTTTTATTTGAGGGAACAAGGGATGTTGGGAGTGTAAAAAGATGGAATCTTTTTTTTGGTGCAAGTTGTCCAGTACAATTCATCCAAGCTGGGGGAATGTAGATGTTGAAATTTTACATGCTTTCCATATTAATCGATGCAAATTTTTCTTTTATCTTGTCTTGTGTTCCCGGCCCATGCTGTCACTGAGGAGCGAGTTTCATTGGGTCCACTGGCAGAGAGAATGTCAGAGACGGTGGGGCAGGAAAGAGGGAGAGAAAAAAGGAACAAAGGAGGGGAGAGTGCAGAACAATGTATGTGTGTGCGTGTGTGTGCGTGAATGTGTGTGTGTGTCTTAAATGCGGGAGTTGGAGGGGATACAAAAATACCGTATTTTCCCTTATATGCTTTATTCCTTTTTTTTTTAAATTAAAAACAACAGAATCCCCCCCTCCCCACCCCCTCAAGCCTCAATTCGTGATGAAGTACATTTATTGTTTCCACTGCAAAGGCTACGCGCCTGTATCTGTTACACTGATCTCTTTCTGTCAACGCGTTGGCCCTTAACTATGACCAATCAGTACATTTCCCTTCGACAAAAACCATTGTGGGTGACAGGATCGGCCTCGGACATACACTCTTCACCTCTATCGCTCGGATCTTTCAGAGCATGACGTTGAATTTAGGTGTCCCACTTGTTTACAACTTCAGCGTGTTAACCTCAAACCATACTACAAAAATACAAAAAGATTTTTTACTAAGGTTGGTAACATGATCTTCAAGAAAATTCCCGAATTCTCCACCAACGTAAGGCCTTCGAATGCTGTGATGACGTTATCCCTATTAGCCATGTCGCAAGGCGCCATTTTGGAGCATATTCCCTTGAATTATCTGGTATTAGAAGCCGAACGTAGAGGCACCGCATTATCACCTGATATCCTGATAAAAAATAGTTAATATTTCAAGAAATTATGTTTAAAAAAAGCCACTTCTGAACAGATTTAATCTTTATCCCAGAATTTATCAAATTTTGCATTTCGGAGAATCCGGTTGTTTGTGAGAATGGGTTTGGTTTTTGTTTTTTGTTGTTTTTGTTTTTCTTTGCTCTTTCAGAAACACAATCTGTCATTTTTTTTTCAATAACGTTTGTGTGGAAAATATTAGCTTATTGTTTTTTCGGGAATTGGTGACTGTCTTACTCCCGCAGAAATAAATGTATCAGCTGTCCTGCGTCCTATCACAAAGTATAAAAATAAAAATTTCTTGAAAATTGGAAAGCTAAGGTGGAAATATATTTGCATTAATTAAGTGTTGCCAAGGAAACGATTCCAATTTTTTAGGTCTCCTAGATCCGTTAATGATGTACAAAGACAACACAAAAGCGTCCGCATAAATACAATTGCAAAAACAGTATCAAAAGCTGAACACGATCCAGGAACGTCTGCAGTGAGCGGAATCTTGTTTTCTGAAGACAGGGCAGATGTTGTAGACCACAGGGTGAATAGTCCACTGACTGTTTTCTCGTGGAAGATAAAGATATATTCCCAAGTCATAAGTCTTCCTTTTTTCTGTAAGACAACGAACTATGAAAATCAGCCACTTGTTTGTCATTTCTTTGTCTTACAGATTATGTTTCTATTTTTAGTTGGTGGTTTTACGCCCCCATCGACACAATTTGGACCATTTAAGAGGTGGGCTTCGACCTGCCTGTCAAGCCAATCTGGGCTGAGAAGGATTCAAAAACCCGTTAGAAAAATCATGATACTCGATCTCCCCACTCGGGATGGAACTCGGGTCTCTGTCATGCGACAATGAAGCGCCTGACCACTGCACCTGAGATTCTAGTTGTTGGTCCTATTTTGAGTTGCTGGTTTTTTTTTAGCATTTTAATAACACTTACTATTGTTGCATACTTGCCTTTAAATTGTACTTTTGATATCCCTTGTTGGCCCTAATAAAGAGTCTTGTAGAAACCAAGAAAGTCGGCTTGTAAGGGAAAATGGTATTTTATCTGATGGAGTTGACTGCAGCTTTGATTTTATCCCCCCCCTCCCTCTCACCCACCCACTGGGAAATGAAATAGTATAATTATGTTAAGCACCCCTATCAACACTATTAGCTTGTCTACGGGGTGGGACCTCTGAGTCTGAGTTTAACTTCCATCTCCTAAAGGACCGAGACAATTTGGAAAATTCGTGAAAAGTGCATTTCCCAAGAATACAACGTCAAACTGTGATAGGGCTCGAACCTCCGATTACGGGTCTGGTAGCCTAACCGCTAGGCTACTGACGTCACCCACCCACTGTGCTTTACTGGGGAATGAACTGTCTCTCCACACAAGCTGAACGCCATGAACCCAACTCTACTTCGAGGTCCCTTTTCGTGCAACGTAAGTTCAGCTCATTAGTTATTGATTATGTCCTCGTGTCTGAAGCAAATCGCGAGGCCTCGGGAGAGCCAGGGAGTCCAGAAGGATGTAAGAGCTGTATCTTCTTGTAAACTCTCCAGATAGTGAATTAGCAATCTAGGTCGATAAATGTCAGCTATTTTCTCTACTTGTCTGATCCGATGCTTAATAATTGATAAAGAAAGTTGTTAGCAATTCTTCTTCTGCTAGGCGTGATCAAATAGCTCTCGGCTTTCTTATTGATGCTCACACACACACACACACACACACACACACACACACACACACACACACACACACACACACACACACACACACACACATATATACATATTTGTGTGTGTGTGTGTGTGTGTGTGTGCGTGTGATTTGTATATATATATATATATATATATATATATATATATATATATATATATATATATATATATATAACACATCTTGCCCCTGGCCTTACGTAACTTGTTTGTTTCTCAGAAGATCAATACAGCGTTTAAAAAATTCATTATGTACTACACCCGGTGACAAATGTTCCGCTTTCTAAATGACTTATTTTTGACAATCACTACTCAACAAATAGTGCCAAGTGTTTACAAATTTGACCAAAATGCGCAAGTGGTATTTAAGTTACAATTTCGTAAATATTTTTTCCTCCAGACCTAACGTAAATGTGTATTATTGTGGTAAAAAGCAGGCGCTCGTCAAAATAGTGGAATTGAGGAAATCGACATTTTTTTTCGCACTTTGGGCAATTTTTATCGACATCCTATGTGTGTGTGTGGAGGGGGGTGGGGTGCCTTAACATTTTATGTCCCTTTAAAATCACCATTATGTTTTGATTTTAATGTAACACGTTGATCAAAGGCACAATGTAAATTGGCAGTTTTGAAGGACACTCAGACTTTAGAAGTCATCTAATTTTGGCGGCCATTTTCTCTTACACTTGGAGACCCTCGTCTTCTTTAAACGTAGATATTTCCATTTATAGTCATTATAGATTATTATTTTTTTCATCAAAAGCAAAACAAATAAACAAGCTTTAAGACATTACAATTAATTTACTATGCGCCAAAACGTACAGGCGTCTGATTCCTCCGTTCCATGACACACTGTCGATCATATCATTTAAAAGTCCAGACACTTGGTTCTTCATCTGGGTCCCGGATTATCTTTGTTTTTTGTTTTTAGTTTTATTGTTTTTGTTTTTTTAATTAGAATAAGTGTTGTACGGCGATCGCAACTTCATACGGTCATATTAGTGCGTCATATCCATTAAACATTTTCAGTTTGGTAGGAATTTTTAATTTCGGGTGGCAGCCGAAGCCTTGGTCACTGGTAAAGAGATGACGTACTCCGAAAGACGATTAAAACGCGTTTGACCAAACTCGTATTCGAAACTCAAACTCCTGAGACATTTATGGATAAAGGGTGTAATCTGATGTACTAGAATGACCAGCAAGCAAGGAAAAACTGAGCGCATTACTCATTGGTGTGTCCAGCTTCTGATAATGTTTTGTGTGACACCTCAAGTCACGTGTGGTATAGATCTACGTATGTGCTAAATTACTCGATCGAAAAGGAGGACGGTGGAGGATGGGGAGGGGGGGGGGGCTATGGGGTTAAAAAGTCAACTTGGATCCTCTATTTGGAACTTGAATCAGTACACACATCGGTGTCTGTACTTTCTGAACGCCCCATTGAGGTCGCCCTGACATCACGAGCCAAAGATATATTGGGTTTTTTAAAATTCAAAATAAGGAAGGAAATGGGGGGGGGGGGCAAAATGTACTTTTACCCTTCAAAACTGTCTTATCCACCTTTCTATAGCACCCAGTCCAGAATACGGAAGGCACTGGGTGAAATTCTAGCTTCAGACAGTTCTAGATCTTGCGATGACCGTGCGCAGAATAAACGACGGAAACAAAACAAGAGCTCAGACTGTGTTCATCAAAGCAAAACGTGATATTCAAATTGCATTAATTTGATAGGAGTGATGAAGGACAGAAACGAAGAATAAGTAAATCCCGAAAGGAACAGTTTTAGGAGACGTAAGGTGAAATGGATGGATGGGGTGGTTAGGTAAGTGTGTTTTGTTTGTTTGTTTGTTTGTTTGTTTCTTTTGGTTGGGTCTGTTGTTGTTTTATTGTTTGTTTGTTTGTTTTCCTTTTGTCCTTTGTTTTTTTTGTGTGTGTTTTTGGAAGGGAGGGGGGGGGAGTGCCCCGCTACTCAAATTTTAATATAAATGTGTGTTTGGGTGGGGAGAAGGGGGGGGCACGCAAGCAAATATACAACCAGGTGTTAACCATGTTTTATTCACCTTTCTTTTTCTTTTGCTCACCCAACGAGAGTTTCAAATGATCTATTTGTGTCACTGAGAAAATGAACTCGTGAAAATAAAGTGTGCTAAATCTATCTTCCCTTAAAAATGTTATGTATAGTATATAGTTTCTCGTTTTCAGATATTCTCGAATCGGGTTAGGTTTTTTTCTTCGAGCCTTTCTGCTAATTTTGTGGATACCCCATTATAACTACATCATAACAGTAATACTATACTCATTAAAGGCATTCGGAAAATCAAAAACATGAAAAAGTTTCAATATGTGAGTCACACATTTAATATCTTGTTGGTAATAATTAATTGAAATTAATCTTCTCGTTCATAACACCTAATGAACACGAGGCTGAGCTCAGCGGCAGAATTATAGACTCGGTCGAACCAGGAAGTCAAAGACATTATTCTACGGCAAGGGGGGGGGGGAGGTTGGCTTACTTTCTCCCATTCCAAAGGTGGGAACTCTTTGAACACTACTGAACTCCAAGGACGAAGAAATAATATGGGCAAGGTAATTAACTTTCACCTGTTAACATGGCATTATTCGTCCCTTGAAACCCCCACTCCTTGCGGCAACAGACCTCCATCTTCCCCAGTCTCTTCTTTGATGTATTTATTCTTCTTCTCCTCTTCCTCCTCCTCCTCCTCCTCCTCTTTCCCCTCCCCCTCCACCACAATCACCACCAGCCGTTTCACGTGCCAACAGCGGAAAGTTCCTCGCCCACAATCATTAATTCTCAGTAAATTGATTTTTTAATGTACTGTGACCAACAGAACAAATAAATCCAGCACATTTTTTATGCTTAGGTCACATCCTCATGCAGCAAAACAGATCATTTCTCATGAACGCATTGTTTTGTGTTTTATTTTTCTTTCTTTTGTCCCCTTTTTTTTGAAAGATTCATAAACTGATAATTAATTATTGAGAATCACCTCTCAGACGACAATAACCGAAACTGTGCAGAAATTGAACCTTTCGAATCCAGCATGCTAGAAGTGGAATAATCACGCTATCATCCTGGCCTGTGTGGCTTAGGCTCTGATTGGGACCCTGTTATGAGCGGGTGTCTGAGACTTTGGTCCAGTCAGGCGTGAGAAAATGATACTCCCTTCTCTTCTTTATTTGTGTCACCAAGCAGTGGAAACAGGCGTTCATAAATGTTTTGGCATGCTCAGTTATTGGTATCACAGGAAAGCTTATAATTCATTCCTCTTTCTTCCGATGAATAAAATGCTTATCTATCTTCAATAGAAGTCGAGATATTTGAGAATGAAGAAGGTAGAACTATCCTTGTTTTATAGGTAAAATTAGCGAGAAAATGGGCGTCAATGTTTGGTAATTTCAGTGCTTGATTTCACCCAGTGGCGTCGCGTGGGTTGCAGACAAGGTGGTGCATAATTGGGAAGTGAACAATAAATGGTCAAGTCCCTGCAGGTGGGGGGGGGGGGGGGACATAGTTTTACTATGGGGGAGCAAAGAATACTCCTGCCGTAATACAGCGTGTCGTAAGAGGCGACTAAAAGTGAAAAGGTCTGGTCGCCTGAAAAGTGCCAATTTGCGGAGGGCTAACTACCCAACCCAGTAAAAAACAGCAAGTTACAGAAACACAGACAAACACAGCTTTTTATTTTCGATCTTGGGAGACGGAGGAGCTTCTGCATCAGCAGGAACAATGAAGGACAGCGGACGAAGCCGAAAGGACTCTCCTGACCCGAAACCTTCTCTGTCGAAAAAGTCTCTCGGGATTGCGTCGTGGAATGTTCTCACATTGTATGAAGCAGGAAAGAGTTCTCAAGTAGTACAAGAGAAGAAGAGATACAGGCTGCACATACTAGGAGTCAGCGAAACACACTAGATACAGTCTGGACAGAAGCAGCTCAGCTCGGGGGAACAAGTATTGTATTCTGGGAGACAAGTACCATGCGGAAGGAGTGGGATTCATTTAGAGTAAGTATGCACAGAAGTCACTTAGAGGATGGGAACCACACGGGGAAAGGATCATCATGGCTTCATCATTCACTACAAGGAGCAAGAGCATCAACATGAATATAGTACAAATCTACGCCCCAACAAATGATGCTTCGGATGAAGATAAGGATGCCTTTTACAGCCAGCTCCAGGGGGTCATCGACAAACTACCAAGGAAGGATGTCAACATCATAATGGGAGATGCCAATGCCAATATTGTTCAGGACAACGTGGGGTATGAAAGAATTATGGAACAACATGGCTAGGGACAAATGACTGAGAACGGTGAGGGATTCGCAAATATATGTGCTTTCAACAGGTTTGTCATTGGAGGCTCTGTTTTTCGCAACAAGAGGATTCACAAGGCCACTTGAGTTTCGCCAGATAAAGTGATGGAGAACCAGATAGATAATTTTGTATTTCTTGTAGATTCAGGCGTTCACTGGAAGATGACAAAGTACAGAGAGGGGCAGACGTTGGATCGGATCATCATCTGCTAGGCAAAACCCAAGCTTCGACTCAAAAAGCACGGAACCAGCACAGGATTCAAAAGAACGAAGTTCCAAGTAAGTCTCTTGAACGGACACAAGAAAGAAGAGTTTCAACTGCAGCTGAAGAACAGATTTCAACCTCTCACTGATCTTGGTGGAGAGGACACGGAGGTGGATACAAACAGGACCAAGGTCAAAGAAGTCTTTACATCAACATGTCAAGACGTACTCTGTGTGAATAAATGGGAGCACAAGGAATGGATTAGCCAACACTCACTGGATTTAATTAGAACAAGAAGACAGCTGAAGGCAGAAGCAAATGCAAGTAGAACAAGAGGATCAAGAGCGGATGCATTTGAGCAGTACTGGACAACAGCTAAAGATGTCAAGAAATCAATAAGAAAAGATTAGGAGGAATTCATGAACAGGATGGCAGAGAAGGCAGAGGAAGCAGCGGTAGGAGGGCACAAGCGAATCCTTTACCAGACCACAAGGACACTTGCTGGAAAATACGGGAAACCTGAAGTACCAGTACAGGACCAAGATGAGGAAATCATTTTTGGAAAGGAAGCTCAGTCTAAACGATGGGTAGAGCATTTCAACAGTCTTCTGAACTGACCACCACCGAGTAACCCACCAAACATCCTGCCAGCAAAAAATGAGTTACCAATCTGCTGTGATGCTCCTTCAAAACAAGAGCTTCTGAATGCCGTTAAGAAGTTGAACAGAGGTGAAGCGGCCGGTCCAGACCAGATTCCACCTGAAGCCCTAAATGCAGATGCTAATGTGACGGCATACATCCTCCTCCCACTGTTTACCAGGATCTGGAAGGAGAGCAAGTTCCCAAAGGATTGGAAAGAAGGGCACCTCGTGAAGCTTCCAAAACAGAGGGATCACTCTTCTCTCAATACCAGGTAAGGTCTTCAACAGAATCATTCTAGAGAGAATCAAGACTGCAACGGATACAAGACTACGGGATGAACAGGCTGGTTTCCAGAAAAATCGTTCAATCACCTACCAGATTGCCACGCTGGGGATTATTGTGAAACAGTCCTAGAGCGGAACTCCCAGCTTCCTTGGCTATGAGAAGGCATTTGACAGTATAGACTGAGCTATGAAAGATACTGAGACACCACGGAATCCCACAGAAGTTGGTGAACCTCATCAAGAGCATGTACGAAGGGACAAGTTGCAGGGTTGTACATGATGGCCAGCTCACTGACAGCTTTGACTGCCAGACTGGTGTGAGAGCAAATGGTCAATAGGCTTAGTAGCTGCTATTAAGATTTCTAGAGAAAGTCAATTAGAATCTGCAGGATATCCCGTAATCTACATCTATCGATATTTACTACTGTGTCTACGAGGGCTGTCCCACGGAAAACCGGAATTTGGCTGTAATTTGAAAACTATTCAATATTTTCACATTCTGTAAACGCACACTTGTAAAACAATCATATTGGAATTTCCCAATTGAACACCATGAAAATCGCACAAACCAAACGAACACAGCAGTTCTCCAAAGATGGCTACCCACTTGGAAAATTGGTCAAGGATAGAAGTGAGATCTGTCATTCGGTTTCTGACCGCAAAAGGTCTTAAACCTATAGAAATTCACGCTGAAATAAAGTCAGTTTACGGGGAGAAAGTAATGGCAAAGTCACAGGTATATGAGTGGAGTAGCAAGTTCAAAGCCGGACATGCGGATATCAGTGAAAAAGTTCACCCAGGACCTTGTTCTTCTGCCAAGACTGAGGACAACAAGAGTCGCGTTAACGAACTCATTCAAACAGACAGGCGCCTAAAAATTCGCGAAATATCCGAGTCGCTAAACATTTCAAAGTCAACAGCCTTGCATTGTAATCAAAGTAAACTACCGCTCGTTCAGCGAGCCAATCACAATCCAAAATTTTTGGGGTCCACCTAAACACCATGACTTGGATTTACTTGGATTTACTTGGATCCAGAGCTAGAATCATATCAGGCGGAACATGTCCATAGCTGCTCATCTCTCCTTTCCAGCGTCCACATCAGGGTCTTCCTGCTAATTGTCTCCATGAGGAGCTGGTTTGAGACACGCCTGACCACTCCTCGGAGCAAACTTTTTTTCCCTGTGCCCCGCACACACTTTCCTTTTATTGTGCTGAGTGTGTGTCTCCTCTTGGTTGTGAAGGCTCTCCTTGCATCTGGCGATCACCATTGGTGGGTCGAGCATGATTCGGCCATTTGATGTTGCTTTGCCGGCAAGTTCATCAGCACGCTCATTTCCGTGCACCCCGGCGTAACCAGGGCAGAACACCCATGTAATTCTTAGGAGGTGGCTATTTGCAATGGAAGCTCTCCAAGAGCTACCATGACTACATAGACCCCAATCGGGGAGTACGTAGACACTTCCTTAGACAGGAAAAATATATTTGACAAAAAATACTCGTCCTTCTTTGGATTTTGGGTATTATTTCACTGAGAAACGAAACAAATTTGCGTCGCTGTCCTTCCAGAGACAATTAAATACTCTCTGGTCCTTCACATCGAAAGTGGCGGAAGTGATATTTCGCGAGGTGTATTTTGTTTTGAGAGTATAGATCTAGACTTTCTAATGTTTGCATCTCTCAAGATTTATTGCTTCATTCCAGTAGAGTGTGAATATAATAGGCCACTGACTTTCAATTGATGTTAATTGTTAATGCGCCGATCATTCCTTTCATCGAAAGGGGCCCAACTAGTTAATGCTTGAATGCCTAAATGATATATATATCACAAACATGTTAAGATTGCATTTCTCTCAAAGACTGGTATTATTAAATTCCCATGTCGTCTATCCCTTTCAGTGAAACTCCCCAATAACTGCACAGCGATCCTTCTGGTAGATGTTCATTATATTTTGCTAAGTTTCCCTCGGAGAATGCAACAATGCAGCCTCGTGACATTATACTTACACACAATACGCATTTGACCTTGAACATGACCACGGATATATCTGCAGTACTTTATATCAATCTGCACTCCAATCTATCTATCTATCAGTGTTGTGTATATCTATTTGTACATAAATCAATATGGTAGATAGGTAGATAGGTGGTTACGTAGGTAGGTAAATATGTAGGATAGGTGGGTAGGTAAGTAGGTAGGTAGGTAGGTAGGTAGGTAGGTAGGTAGGTAGGTAGATAGGTAGGTAGGTAGGTAGGTAGGTAGGTAGGTAGGTAGATAGGTAGGTATGTAGGTAGGAAGGAAATAGTTGGGTACGGTGAGCAGGTATATACCAGGTCACACCTACTGTTTGTTACTGTGCGTGGCTTACTGCCCTCTCCGTAAAATCTAAAAATTTGGCGTTTGAAAAAAAATATTTATGCTCCTTTTAGAAACCGTATATTGTTGAAAGGGACAAAAAGTGCATAGCACCCCAAAGTAAACATGGTATTCCCTTTGCGTTGTAGCGTGGCATGTCGAAAACTGGGTCTTAAGTAATCCATGTTGAGTAACATAAAATATTCATAGGCCTACCCGATTACTCGATATTCTCACTAATGAGGTCTGGGTAGGACTATGGAAGGCACAAAACAAATCGGAACTATCTGATCTGTTTGATCATTGTAAAAAAAATACCGAGGATGGATTGAGTAAAAAGAACATAAAAAGGTTTAGGCGGGGAAGGGAGGTGGAGTGAGAGAGAGAGAGAGAGAGAGAGAGAGAGAGAGAGAGAGAGACAGACAGACAGACAGACAGACAGACAGACAGACAGACAGACAGACAGACAGAGAGGGAGAAAATGAGAGAGAGGGAGAGTCAGATTAACAGGCAGAGAAAGAGAGACAGAGACAGAGACACAGAGAGAGACAGAGAGAGAGACAGAGACAGAGACAGAGACAGAGACAGAGACAAAGACAGAAACAGATTCAGAGAGACACACAGAGAGAGAGAGAGAGAGAGAGAGAGAGAGAGAGAGAGAGAGAGAGAGAGAAAGTGAGATACACATCCATAATGTGTGAGGATCGCATCGGTCATTTTGTCCTCTCGTCAAACAAATTGTCTTATCCACCAGGGCCTGTATGCACATCGGTCCGTATTGTGGACTAACCGCGTCTATCCCCTATACCGGCGTTTAGGCTGTATCAGAAGGTATTAAAACTGAATTATATTTTAAGGTCTCTGGCTGTATGCGCGTCAATCTGTTTAAGCCTATCCTGTACGAATTTTCGCGTTTCAGGGTATCGAACCTCTGGGGGTCCGATAGCCGACCTAAACGCTTGTAAATAAGGCTGCACTTTTGTTTGTTTTTAAAGCACGACAGCGGCGTCTTCTACGAAGAAGGATTTTCAGGGACCGTACTAATCCCTTCTTCACCTATCACAACAGAGAAGTGTTTCGCAAGTTCCGATGTCGTTGGGAGCACATCTTGGATATCCTCAGAACTGAAGTTTGCTGTTCCTACCCTTTTCGCGACTTTCTCCGCAATGCTGCACAGTTCAGAAATTCCCCACTTGTAGTTGGAAACCGAATGTCCGAAAGACACGCTTGGCAAAAGATATTCGGAGACGTCTTCGGCGAGCACCCAGGAACTATTCGGAGACGTACTCCCGCACACAGGTGCACTGCTTTGGGGTCAAACCGCGTATTCTAAATTGCAGATCACACAAATAGCCACTAAAATTGTCTCAAATCAATTACTTTCAAGAAAAACCCAATCCTAACTACCAATAATAAAATTATTGGTTAAAGCAGCCCCCCCCCCTCCTCTCCATTTTTTTTACTTGGTCCAGAGGCTCCACAGTATCTATCCGGAGTCGGAGGTAGAACGAACAAACTGCTTTGTGCCTCTGGACCAAATATATTTTGCCGTGGTCTTCAGTGACAGCAGATTGGGTTTGCATATTACCTCACCTTGCACTTTGCGCTTAGCTACGCATTTCCGTTTAGTGCGATGTGCACACAAAAATCCAGTTAGAGTTTATAGATCTACGCGGTTTGGGCCCTTTTAGCTAACACGTTCAAGTTCTGAACGCGTTTAAGTTAACCAGTTCTGACGTGCACACGCGAACAGAAGATGTTAAT
>NW_004797370.1:1202061-1207010 GCF_000002075.1 Aplysia californica
AGGGCGGCGGTTGAAACTCATTCTTATCGATTCAGGACCATCAAAGGATATTTAACGTGCGCAGTGTGCAGCTCGAACCCACAACCTCCAAGATTGATTTTCGAACTTGTTCGAGAAAGCTAGGTGTTCGACCGTAACTTCCCTAAGAACAGGGCTGTGACAGAAAGACAGGAGTAAGAAACAGCCACGAGTAGCAGAAGAAAGACTCAGGACGAGTAATGGAGAAAAGAACAGAGAGGGTAAGGAGAGTGTGGGAGTGGGGGCGGTAAGAAAATCGAAAGGAAAAGAGATGGCACGACAGAACTAGAAAACAAGAAATGAGGACATAGGGCAGCATTTTAACCCTGTTCGTACGCCTTGGGGTCATTTTGTACCCCAGGGGTTATATTCTTAACATTTTAGAATACTTCTAGTGTGAAGATCTCTTTGAAACTTTCAGTATTTTAAAAAATTCAAAAAATCATTTTGACTGACTGCAATACAAAACGTACGGATCGGATTAACGAGTAAATTTTCTCTTTGGAAAGTGTGGGCACAGAGTTCCCTACGTCGTATGGATACGATAGTAAAACACAACGTTTATGAATTTATTTTATTTACTTTTATTATGGGATGTTGTTGTTGTTGTTGTTGTTGTTGTTGTTATTGTTGTTATTGTTGTTGTTGTTTGGGGGGGGGTGTCTTGGGTTTTGAGGGATTTTTTGTGAGGGTTTTGGTGGGGTTTTGTGTGTTTTGTTTGTTTGTTTGTTTGTTTTTTGGGGTTGTCTTTTGTTTTGTTTGTTGTTGTTGGTTGTGTTGTTTTTTAATTTGTCGCAGTCAGGGTTCAATGCAGGGATCCTTTGACAGAGGCGAACACGGTACTCTTAGACGACGAGAGACCCCATATATTCTGATTAGGCCTACTCCTTTCTATTCGCGCTGTAATTCTATGACCCAGTACACAGACACAATAGTACCAAAACATAACAAAATAGATAACCTCACCAATCACTCTACAATATTCTTGTTGTTGATGTTGTTTTTGTTGTTGTTGTTGTTGTTGTTGTTCATCATCATCATCATCATCATCATCATCATCATCATCATCATCATCATCTTCTTCTTCTTCTTCTTCTTCTTCTTCTTCTTCTTCTTTTTCTTCTTCTTCTTCATCATTAGGTGTTTTTTTTTCGCCTCGCTTTTTTTTTCTTCGACAAAGGACCTTGACCGGGGAATTCATTTCGCAAAACCATTTTGTCAATAACTCGAGTGATGTTTTGTTGATACCACAAAAAGTGCAAGCACGAAGTTATTGGTGGACTCTCAGATAAATTAAATTGTGTGGAGACAGTCTGAGGGTCAGATTATAGGACAGCGGGGTTTTTTTTTTTAATAGCATTGTATGCACCATTCCTTTTTGTTGACGACGGCGTGATCACGAAAATTCTTTGAACCTAATTTAATATCATGGCACACCAAGATCTCCTGTCCCTCTCTTTCTCTCTCTCTAACTCTCTCTCTCTCTCTCTCTCTCTCTCTCTCTCTCTCTCTCTCTCTCTCTCTCTCTCTATCTATCTATCTCTATCTCTCTCTTTCTCTCTCTCTCTCCCTCTCTCTCTCTCTCTCTGCCTCTCCCCCTCTATCTCTTTCTGTCTGTCTGTCTCTGTCTCTGCCTCTGTCTGTCTCTGTCTCTGTCTGTCTGTCTGTCTGTCTGTCTGTCTGTCTGTCTGTCTCTCTGTCTGTCTGTCTGCCTGTCTGTCTGTCTTTCTGTCTCTCTCTGTCTCTATCTATCTATCTATCTATCTATCTATCTATCTATCTATCTATCTATCTATCTGTCTATATATATCTATTTATCTATCTATCTATCTATCTATCTATCTCGCACACAAACACTCTCTCTCTCTTCCTCTCTCTCTCTCTCTCTCTCTCTCTCTCTCTCTCTCTCTCTCTCTCTCTCTTTCTCTCTCTCTCTTTCTCTTTCTCTATCTATTCTCAATCGCCCTCGGCTAGACTTCCTTCTGGCTCAGCACAGCAATTTCTCCTTTATCTTCCCATAATGTTCTCTGTGTTCCGTTACATGTACCAAGACTTCCTGTGGTTGTGCCAACTAATGCCATTTACGTAATTCATGAGAAGCTCGACACATGCTCTATGAGCGCTTACCTTTTAAACTTTAGCTTTCTGACAAGTAAACAAAAAATGCATTCTCACTTTACCCTCACCTACTCTGAAGGACACAAACATTCAACGACTTCTTTGTTTTCTTTCTCTGTGTGTGTATGTGTGTTTGAGAGTGTGTGTGCGCGCGCGTGTGTGTGTGTGTGTGTGTGTGTGTGTGTGTGTGTGTGTGTATGTAAAAACGGGGGAGGGGTTATACAGAGGTGTCCAAAAGAAACTTGAAAATGTGACCCCCAATCATCGTGTTAAAGGCATGCACTACCCACTCATGAAGCATACCAAATTAAATCTAAATATATTATAATATATCATCTGCCACTTTAATATTTCATGTTAAGAGACGCCCGAGATATGTCGTTCAAACCTGACCTTTAAGAGATAGGCATTGAAAATTTGTGCGAAATCAAAGAAACGCAAAATTGTCTTTGCATGTGTATTGAGGAGTCAAGAACATCAATATTGATAGAATGGACACACATTGCATATCCAATAAATGGGTGATTTTTTGGCTATGCAATAAATAATATTCTTTTTCGAAAGTTTTAAATATAATGAAAAAAATAAAGCAATCACAAATACCATGTAAGACATGGATTTAACAATAAATGTGGTCATTGTTATTTTGACAGAGAGTCACTGATTTTGTGCAGGGCACGAACCCTTTGGGCATCGGCTCTATTAAATTTTGAATATAATTATCTGTCATTTAATCCCAAATGTTACGGACAGTAGTTGCAAACAAAGGGTCTGAATTGGGAACAAAGTTGATTTCCTCCAGCTGCTGTCTCATGAGACTTCACACACCCGTAAAGTTCATGTCAGGGCTGTTAAAATTTACTGGTGACCACTCCAATGTTGGTGTGATATGGTTTTTCAAGAATTGTCTAGTAGCATTGGCTCTGCGAGAAAATGCTTTGCGATGCATGACCATAGAGCACGGTCGTGCACTGCCGCCCAAATATTTTAATGCGCTTAACAAAGCGATAATTTAAAAAAACCCGTACAAGTTCCTCGCCTGAGCTTATTCGTTCATTACAAAATCTACAACTTTACAACGTCTACTATAACATATCAAGTTCTTCTGCTTCACCCAAGAAAAAAATAGCATGTTCAGGGGTGTAATCTATCTCGGAAAATGCTCTAAGAGCCAACCCAAACAACGATGACG
Organism: Aplysia californica; assembly: GCF_000002075.1. Taxonomy (NCBI): domain Eukaryota; kingdom Metazoa; phylum Mollusca; class Gastropoda; order Aplysiida; family Aplysiidae; genus Aplysia; species Aplysia californica. The sequence continues at coordinate 1,205,390 of NW_004797370.1, forward strand.
TGTTGACCGAGTTTCTTAGTTAATAAATATTAATAAGGCGGTACAATCTCGATGTGCACCAGCCGAACAAAGCCCATAGAGGCAGTCTGAAAATAACGCGATCTCAGACCAGTTCACGATAACCTACACAATTCAATACACGTATTATGATAGGTTTGGAACAATCCACTGGAGTGATCACAATGATGTGCGATTGGTCCATTGTCTTGCCATTTATATCTATAGCCCCACCTCTGTAACCCTGAACTTGAGCGAGGTCAACATGACGTAATTAGGTCACTGTGTTAGAAGTTGGAATCGTGTAGATTCTAGAGGTGAACGTTTTATTACTCGAGTGTGTGTTCCAATGCAGGATGAATGAAGTTGATCGCAAATAAAATCAGTTCACCAAACAAAGTAACAAGAAGAGAGTGAAAGAACTCGGTCCTCACCAACCCAAAGATATCAAAATAGTACAACCAACAAAAAGTGGAGTAGCTTACAGTCAGCGTTAGCAAATACTCATTGTAGGACTGCTGTTTCTTCTGTCTACGTTTTGGAACTGAGGACTCCTAGTAATACATGTAGTCTAAGACAGGTTGTACTCATATTGTCCATGTGAAACAACGCATTAAAGTCAGGAGTCATCAAGAGCGCACGTAAACTATGCCGTTAAGTATCATACTTCTGGACAAGTAGACATAGCAGCGCAGCTAGTCGTTGGTCGTCGATTTGCAACGTCTCAAAACAACGAACTATTGAGAAAGAACAGGCACGTACTGTGTGTGTAAGATTATCGGGTGTATTTTGTTCTGTGAAACTCACGAACTCGCTCTTCGCTGTCATGAGAAGGGTGATTTGTCCGGGAACAGAGGTATTTTTCTCTACGGTTAAGCGGGCTCTTCGACATTTTTTGCCCACTCTACAAAATGCATCGGTGTTCTCAGACGCGTTTGTCACCGGAATATTCCATGGCCGTCTGAAACAAAGTGGAATTTACAGTCTCGACTAATTAGCACAGTCTTCATTTGGAAACGAGAGATCCAGCTTTGTCTTGCAGAATTTCAGTCAGAGCAGTGGGACGATAATTCCATCCACGATGGTATCCTCAATGCATTAAAGAGCGAAACATTTCTCTTCTTTTAGCACTTTTTCGACAAAGTGTTCACGCACATTGACGCTGTTTATGGGATCCTCTAACGCAGAAGTACAACGCCCACAGCAACAAGCTCTAGACACGTTTAGAGTAGCTGTCGATGAAATTAGAAACAGTATACGTGTTTTATCAACAAAAACAGACCTCAGAAAACACGCTTCCAAGAGACGCAGACATTACAACACCAATGAAATTGCTGCAAAGCAGGTCTGTGACATAATAGTTTCTCAAATTGTTGACAGTTTCTTCAAGCAAGATAAATTCAACCCTCTAACAATCTTCAACTCCTCCAAATTCAAGGACTACAACAAAAGTCGTTTCCTACAGTTCTTTTAGGGTCGTTTACAGAAATATTAGATCTACTGTTTTGCATAAAATCAAGTTACAAACAGAATTATAAGTATTACATTGCAATGAAATATTTAAGTCTGCTCAAGGTCGTACAATCCACGGCCTTTATTCAACTACTGAAGGACTACAAAATCG
>NW_004797370.1:1207110-1212823 GCF_000002075.1 Aplysia californica
ATAGGCATTGAAAATTTGTGCGAAATCAAAGAAACGCAAAATTGTCTTTGCATGTGTATTGAGGAGTCAAGAACATCAATATTGATAGAATGGACACACATTGCATATCCAATAAATGGGTGATTTTTTGGCTATGCAATAAATAATATTCTTTTTCGAAAGTTTTAAATATAATGAAAAAAATAAAGCAATCACAAATACCATGTAAGACATGGATTTAACAATAAATGTGCTCATTGTTATTTTGACAGAGAGTCACTGATTTTGTGCAGGGCACGAACCCTTTGGGCATCGGCTCTATTAAATTTTGAATATAATTATCTGTCATTTAATCCCAAATGTTACGGACAGTAGTTGCAAACAAAGGGTCTGAATTGGGAACAAAGTTGATTTCCTCCAGCTGCTGTCTCATGAGACTTCACACACCCGTAAAGTTCATGTCAGGGCTGTTAAAATTTACTGGTGACCACTCCAATGTTGGTGTGATATGGTTTTTCAAGAATTGTCTAGTAGCATTGGCTCTGCGAGAAAATGCTTTGCGATGCATGACCATAGAGCACGGTCGTGCACTGCCGCCCAAATATTTTAATGCGCTTAACACCCACAAAGCGATAATTTTAAAAAACCCGTACAAGCTCCTCGCCTGAGCTTATTCGTTCATTACAAAATCTACAACTTTACAACGTCTACTATACCATATCAAGTTCTTCTGCTTCAACCAAGAAAAAAATAGCATGTTCAGGGGTGTAATCTATCTCGGAAAATGCTCTAAGAGTCAACCCAAACAACGATGACGTGTTGACCGAGTTTCTTAGTTAATAAATATGAATAAGGCGGCACAATCTCGATGTGCACCAGCCGAACAAAGCCCATAGAGGCAGTCTGAAAATAACGCGATCTCAGACCAGTTCACGATAACCTACACAATTCAATACACGTATTATGATAGGTTTGGAACAATCCACTGGAGTGATCACAATGATGTGCGATTGGTCCATTGTCTTGCCATTTATATCTATAGCCCCACCTCTGTAACCCTGAACTTGAGCGAGGTCAACATGACGTAATTAGGTCACTGTGTTAGAAGTTGGAATCGTGTAGATTCTAGAGGTGAAAGTTTTATTACTCGAGTGTGTGTTCCAATGCAGGATGAATGAAGTTGATCGCAAATAAAATCAGTTCACCAAACAAAGTAACAAGAAGAGAGTGAAAGAACTCGGTCCTCACCAACCAAAATATATCAAAATAATACAACCAACAAAAAGTGGAGTAGCTTACAGACAGCGTTAGCAAATACTCATTGTAGGACTGCTGTTTCTTCTGTCTACGTTTTGGAACTGAGGACTCCTAGTAATACATGTAGTCTAAGACAGGTTTTACTCATCTTGTCCATGTGAAACAACGCATTAAAGTCAGGAGTCATCAAGAGCGCACGTAAACTATGCCGTTAAGTATCATACTTCTGGACAAGTAGACATAGCAGCGCAGCTAGTCGTTGGTCGTCGATTTGCAACGTCTCAAAACAACGAACTATTGAGAAAGAACAGGCACGCACTGTGTGCGTAAGATTATCGGGTGTATTTTGTTCTGTGAAACTCACGAACTCGCACTTCGCTGTCATGAGAAGGGTGATTTGTCCGGAAACAGAGGTATTTTTCTCTACGGTTAAGCGGGCTCTTCGACATTTTTTGCCCACTCTACAAAATGCATCGGCGTTCTCAGACGCGTTTGTCACCGAAATATTCCATGGCCGTTTGAAACAAAGTGGAATTTACAGTCTCGACTAATTAGCACAGTCTTCATTTGGAAATGAGAGATCCAGCTTTGTCTTGCAGAATTTCAGTCAGAGCAGTGGGACGATAATTCCATCCACGATGGTATCCTCAATGCATTAAAAAGCGAAACATTTCTCTTCTTTTAGCACTTTTTCGACAAAGTGTTCACGCACATTGACGCTGTTTATGGGATCCTCTAACGCAGAAGTACAACGCCCATAGCAACAAGCTCTAGACACGTTTAAAGTAGCTGTCGATGAAATTAGAAACAGTATACGTGTTTTATCAACAAAAACAGACCTCAGAAAACACGCTTCCAAGAGACGCAGACATTACAACACCAATGAAATTGCTGCAAAGCAGGCCTGTGACATAATAGTTTCTCAAATTGTTGACAGTTTCTTCAAGCAAGATAAATTCAACCCTCTAACAATCTTCGACTCCTCCAAATTCAAGGACTACAACAAAAGTCGTTTCCTACAGTTCTTTTAGGGTCGTTTACAGAAATATTAGATCTACTGTTTTGCATAAAATCAAGTTACAAACAGAATTATAAGTATTACATTGCAATGAAATATTTAAGTCTGCTCAAGGTCGTACAATCCACGGCCTTTATTCAACTACTGAAGGACTACAAAATCGAAACAACATTTAGAGAAGTATGCACAATCCTAGACATCGCACTGTCGTTTATGTCCATCCACAAGGACATCATTGACAGCATGCCCAACTTCGTCAACAGAATAATGGACACTTTTGCTGCATCAAAAGAACAAAAAGAAAACTTCTTCTTCAAATAGATTTTCTCAAAACAGGTAGGATGAAGAAAACATCTCATTTACCATGCCCTTGACTATCTTCAACCTGCTTTAACCTAAGTGTGCACGCCCACTTTTAAGACCCACGAACCGTCACTGATACATGGAGATGTCTACTTGAATGACGCCTGGACGAAAATAAAGTTAAGACATGCCATCCCAGCACTTGCACGATATAGTCCACTAAACCAAGCAACCCAGTAATTCACATGAGGGCGGTTTTGTTTATTTCACCCCAGACCACCCAAAACCATGGCAGTTTCGTGGCCTCTGCTCCTCACAGACAGATGATTAGTCCAAAATCTAACTAACACAGTCCATGTCAAGGAAAGTGTGTCAAGGAAACCCTAAGAAAACATAACATCACAACAGAAAAACCCAACTACATCGCCTCGAAGTCATTCAAAATGAAGGAATGAGAACTGTTCTTGGATGCACCCGTGACACAGCAGCATCAGTGATGAGATATCTGCTAGACCTGCCAACGTTAACCCACCGACACAAGCTAGCACAAGTCAAGGCCTACCTTCGAGTAACAGCAGACGAACGTCACCCTCTACATCCGAAAATAGGAAACCAAGTACGCCAAAGATTGAAAAGATGATCTTCATGGATGGTGCAGGCGGAGCGAACTCTCGATATGTGCTGTGAAATCGAGGACATAAGAAGAGGATGTGACTGGATGAGGCCGGAGAAAGACATGAGCAACTTCTAGAAGGTGATAGCTACGCTAGGTCGAGAGTGTCGCGAGTGGCCAGCAAGTGCAACTAATGCGGAAATTGTGGCCATCCTTGAGGAAAATTCAGTGATGGGTGATGCTGTCGTCTTCACCGACGGATCAGTGAGGCGTGGCCAGAAATCTGGGTGGGCGTTCAGTGCTCGAGTTGACGGGAAGATAATTAAAGAACAGTCTGGAGCCTACGAGTGCACTACGTCGAGCATGGCAATGGAGGTCAAGGCAATAACAGAGGCGCTGGAATGGATCAGCATGGAAGCGTATAAACATGTTCTGTTTGTCACAGATTCGATGAGCACCCAAGAAAAAATCAGGAGTGGGTGGCTCTACAGTGACTGGAGAGCTTCCATTGCAAATAGCCACCTCCTAAGAATTACATGGGTGTTCTGCCCTGGTCATGCCGGGGTGCACGAAAAATGAGCGTGCTGATGAACTTGCCGGCAAAGCAGCACCCAATGGCCAAATCATGCTCGACCCACCAATGGTGATCGCCAGATGCAAGGAGAGCCTTCACAACCAAGAGGAGACAGACTCCCACACACTCAGCACAATAAAAGAAAAGTGTGTGCGGGGCACAGCGAAAAAAGTTTGCCCCGATGAGTGGTCAAGCCTGTCTCAAACCAGCTCCTCATGGAGACAATTAGCAGGAAGACCCTGAGGTGGACGCTGGAAAGGAGAGATGAGCAGCTATGGACATGTGCCGCCTGCTATGATTCTAGCTCTGGATCCAAGTAAATCCAAGAAAGAGGTGCGGAGCTGGCCTACCATAGGAAACTGCATCTCCCCTCGACGCTTAACGGCAATTAAGGATGAAAAGGTAAAAAGTAAAGTAAGTAAGAAGAGGAGATGTAATACTAAATATTGTCTATTGAATTTTTTTTATAGATTCTATGGAATAGATTTTTTTGTTTGTGGTGTCTGGAGTGTGGATTTTCAAGGATTTTTTGCAACCTTGAATTCTACCCCAGGAATAATTCATCAAAAATGTTCTTATTCGTTTAACAAAAATTCAACTGACGAATGTGTAGATATAATATTTGCTAACATACATGAAAACAAATCTATTGCCACGAAAAATAAGTGAGGTATTCATTAGGCCTACGTAAGGGCGAAAACATAGAGCACGCCGATTTCGGAGACTGGCTCAATAAGCGCCGATAGGTATAAAAATCCCATTATGATTTCCAATTTGCGCCACTTAGAGCTGGCCGACTGCAGGCGGCGCTCGGATCGGCGTTGTCGGCTTTATCGGAATCCAAACTACATTCTTATTACGCCGAAAAACTGGGAAGGGCGTCTCGCTGTCAACTCACGACATCAGTGCTTTCTTGTCCTATCTCCATTTTTTAATAGTGAAAGTGTGACTTCTTCTTAAGCTGACTCTTTGTTGTGAACTGCTTTCACTGCTATTAAAAATGGAGACGCGACAAGAATGCACTGAGGTCGCGAACCCTCAATGTTGTCTCGCCGTCGCCAACTCGGATTGAGCGATTTGCGTGACGTCACCCGACTGGACAGGGGGGCAATTTTAAATGGCCATTTCAGAGCTGGTGCTTCACGGTAGACAAAAACTAATTACATTTTTCTAAATCAGCGTCGTCAAGTTCGGGTGGCAACCGAGCAGAATTACATTTTAAGAAATATTTTAAGAAATTTGTGGGGGGTTTTCATCCTCCAATAAATGCTTCATATACCAGCTGTGTTGTGGTGTAATTTTTTTCTTATATCTAGATCTAAGCTTTAGGCGCCGTCTGTGTGGAGTCAAGCAGACACATACTGGCGCCTGTCCGAGTCGCTCTTCAGCTGCTTAAGTTTCGGCGTTCTCTGTTTTCGCCCTATAAGACGAGTCAATGAAATCCTAAATGGCCGCCGTAGTCATGAAAACTAAACGTTTTTCCTCCAATTTAATAGAGGATTTTAAGATGCCTTATGAAGCTTTTTATATGTGTGAAATTTGGTAAAATGTGATCAACTAATAAGCGAGATAGCCTTCAGATGGAGACCCCCACCCCCCATCCCCCACCCTACCTTTAAAGTGAGTTTTGAATGACCATGTCTCGGAAGTTTCACATAAATGAAATATCAATGTGTCAGATGATGCAGAATTTATTTGGCTTTCAATTGGTTTGCTGCATGAGTGGGTAGTGCGTGGCTTCAACACGATGAATGGGTGATTAAATTTTCAAGTTTCGTTTGGGCCACACTGTAGATGTAAACAGTGCGTATTAACATGAGGTGTAACCACGGAGCTTAAAACAACGCCGTGGTGGAGAGTAAATATGGCACCGACTATAATGGTCTAAACGCGCGAACTGTGGTGTTTCTTTTTATAGAACCCTATAGGACTGGGCCACGTTATGGGGGTGGGCGGGGTGGGGGAATGG
>NW_004797370.1:1212923-1223385 GCF_000002075.1 Aplysia californica
ACACCCATCATGTACGAAACCCGTTCCAACTAAGTGCATAGACTGCCAGAGAGAGAGAGAGAGAGAGAGAGGGAGATCAACTGACGGGATGAGAGATAGAGTGACATGGAGAGAAAAAAAATTTATTCTGTGCGTGATACGGATTGTTCAATTATTTAAGAGTTTTATGTTATAGGTAGCTGAAAAATTAAGAAGATCGGCAAAATAAGAAGAAAACGTGTCGTAGAAACACAAAATTATTAAACGTACCAAATTATAAAGATAATCTTTCAAGACGTTAAAAGATTTAATTATGATAAGAAATGGTGAAAAAATGTATTTTTTTAACTGAATTTAAGATATAACTTGTGATTCTAGGCGTGTGCCATAACGAGCTTTATGTTTAAGGAACAGCGAACGCAAAAGAGGGCCGATGTCAACTTTATCTGATTGCTAACAGTATTATGCTTTGGTCTATAAATAATAATAGGCCTATTATCGCTTACAATAATTTTGTTTTCTGTTTTTAACAAAGTGGAGCCCACAATAATTTTAAATATTTATAAAAAGAGATAACAGTACCTTTGGACTTTTCGAATGAGATCAAAACTTACTATTATTGATTCAGGAATAGCACTGTCTGTTAGCTCATTGTGTCGTTGCATTCCTCTGTCCTTATTAATGAAGCGATGACTCAGCAGCCGTTCATGGTGATGGGCAACCATGTTGACATATTAAATATTCTACTTGCCTCCCTGATAATTTGATGGACATGGGTATGAGGCGGCCTTGTTGGCCCTACCTAACGAATCGTGCCTAGTTAAGCTGTAAGCTTAGGCGGTAGGCTCTTATTGCGAGTTCGATGTTCCGCAAAATCAAAGGCATCGATGAGGAGTTCACACCTGGGCGTGATCCCTTTGTTGTAAAAATCCCTGCATCTGGAGCAAACTAGAACCTCGCATCGAGATTTACAGCGGAGATGTGATCGCATGCATGAGCGTGGTTGACCGTTAAAGGGTTTGTTTGTTTTTTGTTCAGTGAAGTATGATATATGGAAAGCATCGATTTTAGTCCCTTCACACTTCAGAGGGGGATAGTTTATCTTAGGGATGACTCTTGTGTTGAAAATTTGTTGTTGCTTTATTTGGTTTATTTTTTTAACAGCGGAATCTTAAGTTAACCGGAATTAGAAATAGTGGGATCGTATGTGAAGACTACAGTAATAGATTTAAACCGAGCATAGTTCTATCAAACAAGACTCAAACTCTTATCCACCCCACCCTATCCCCTCCTCTCATCTGATATGGTTGGGTGTTTCTTTAAGCCCATTCATCTCCTAATTACTATAAGACTAATGTTGTCTAAACGTAGATATCGAGAGGCTCCATTAAAATATTAAATCAATACCCAAGAACAATAACGATGAATATCTTCTTTGTAAAAAAAAACCCAGAAAATAAGTCTGACTGACCAATTGAACTCAATACGCTCAGGCGTGTATTATTTCAACTGATATGAAAACAAGATTATTATACATGTAGAAACCGAGACTCAAGATTTTGTCCCGTCAAAATAAAGGTCAGCTGCGCATAGCATCTAATTTGTACACACAATGGAAAGCAATACATGTATATACTTTAATTAAAATGTATAATATACTGACGGTAATTATAAACGCACCTTTTTGGATTGAGCACATTTTGGACAAAATGTATCCAGTGACATCAACTGAGGTTGACAAAAGTTCACGGCAACAGAGGTTACCGATCAAACAAAATTTGAAGTTCCCAGTTCAAAACTGTCAATGCGCACGTGCAACATGCAAAAAATCCGATGTGTCGACCTCAAACCTAAACTTTGTTTAGCGAGACAGATTTTTTTACTGTTAGAGAGAGATTATATTCGTCCACAACAAAAACTGACATTCTTTACTGTGTGCGACGGATTTTTTCTGCGTAAATAATGCTGCAACTTTCCATGCAAGAACGTGAAAGGGCCATTGGAATGCTCCAAGCCGGAATGGCAGCACGGCAAGTTGCTAGGCGCATGAACTGTACCCACTCGACAGTTTTCCGGCTGTCTCAACGAAATGCAGCTACTGGATCTACAGCAGATCGGCGTCGGAGCGGCCAACCACGAGTTACAGCACCAGCGCAAGACCGTTACATTCGCCAACGTCACCTTCATGACCGTTTCTTGCCAGCAACGGAACCACGTCGTCAAGTGGTTGATCGGCGTGGACCAGTATCTGAATGGACGGTGCGACGCTGTTTGTGGGAAGCAGGACTTGCAGCCAGACGCCCGTACGTTGATCTTGTCCTGACACAGAGGCACTGTCAACAACGTTTGCATTAGGCCAGGCAGCATTTACAGTTGACGAGAGTCGATTTGCCTTCTCACATGCTGACGGGAGAAGAAGAGTCTGGAGACGTCCCGGCGAGCGCTACGCCAACTGTTGCATGCTGGAGGTCGATAGATGGGAAGGAGGCAGCGTCATGGTATGGGGAGCATTCAGCCACTGTTATCGCACACCACTGTACTTCTTTGACCAGCCAGTGAATGCCAACACGTACCAGCAGGTTATGCAGAGCCACGTCGTGCCGTTATTAATTTGGTCAACACCCAGAGCTGCAGTTATTCCAACACGACCACGCCCACCCGCCCACTGCTCGAGCCACCACTGCTTTTTTGCAGGCAAACGACATTGATGTCCTGCCTTGGCCATCACTGTCTCCTGACATGGCACCAATTGAGCATGTGTGAGACAAGCTTGGCCGCCGTTTGTCCCGTGGAAGACCTCTACACAACCTCCAAGAGCTGAGGCGTTCTTTGACAAATGAGTAGGTACCGATTCCACAGGTGTTCTTTCAGACTCTTGTCAATTCCATGAGAAGACCCTGCCAATCCTGTTTTCATTCCAATGGAGGACATACACGAAACTAAGGCAGGTGTTAAACACTTAATTTACCGCTCTGATTTTTAAAAAAGGACTTTTGTTACTTCATGCTTTTGTGTTCGCGGTGCCATTTGACCTTTTCATGTCATTTCAGCTGTAAATGTTCACAAAATGACCATAGAATCCAATGGTATACAATATGTTTAAAAAATAAACACATCAATATTATTTGAATTGTTTTGTAAGAGGTGCGTTTTTAATAACCGTCAGTATATATATAATGTATATATATATATATATATATATATATATATATATATATATATATATATATATATATATATATATATATATATATATATTGAGTTGCAAAAGTTCTGTCACATCCATTATATTACGATGATTTTCAGTACAGTGTAAGAATTGAAGTAAAAATTAAAAATACGACTTGTGTGACTTATGAGACTCCTTGTTCAAGAGCAGATGAAAGAAATCATAAACCGGAAGTAGTGCGGGGACAAAGTGTAGGTATTGATTTTTCTATGTGACATTGAAATCAACGCTTCCTGCACACAACATTTTGCTTTGAATCACGTAGACAATGTGTAAACACACTTTACACGATATGAAATTCCGTACTTTTTAACGGTTGGGTACTTTTTTCACCTATTTTCAAAATAAAAAACTGATAAATTTAGAAAATAAAGGGACTGTGAGTATAATGAATTCTTTAATCGCGTTTTCTACTGTTGTAAGACACGTAAATGTGTGTAGAAGACCATCTAACGCTTGAACAAACGTTTTTACACCACTAGAACTAGAACTGTCCAAGACAAGCCTATAGACGTGGCCAACCAAGGGCGACAACTCGACGTCAGAATTGGTATTGTCAACACCCATCATGTACGAAACCCGTTCCAACTAAGTGCATAGACTGTCAGGTACTTCGGACTATCTTAAAACACCATTATTAGACTTTAAAATGTATAAGATTGTGGATTACGTGATTATCGCCCTTTGCGTGGAGCCATTCTAACCCTGTTTCATAGAACAAATCGCCAGATTTTGGCACCATAACATTGGCGATGAAACTAAAGACGTTGGTAAAGTGTTCTTTTAAGCTATGGTTTAATGTTTTTAATTTGTCGCATTGATGGAAAATTGTTTAAAAGAAGAGGATAGAGATTTCCCAAACCCAACGTCCCCCAAGAGGCCCGAAACGGTGGCTGAAATGTGATGGTATGTGGTGGAATCTCTGCTCTTTATCGTACACATTTGGTTACTTTTCAAAGCGACCTCAAAGGACGACGGCATTGTGACGAAATTCACAGTGACTGTCCTACATGGCTCGGATGATGGAATGTGCTAACAAGACAACACCCAACCACAAATGTTTGCGATCAGTGAAAACTTCTTCCAAACTCATCAAATCGTTGTTCTGGACAGGCCTGCAAGACCAACAAGCCGTAACCCGACAGAACATCTGTAAGATGGCCTTGACTGGAGGATTAGAAACGGGCCGCACTACGTATAAACTCGTCTGGAACTGAAGACTGCACTTCACAAGGAATGGCACGGGATTCTTCAGACAACCATAAGGACGTTAATTCAGTCAACGAACAGACGTTTTGTATCAGTAATTCAAGCTAAAAGAGGCCACACGCCATACTGAGCAAACGTTGATTGGGATTTTGCAAGGGTCAGGGTGAATAAAATTATCTCCCTTTAATAAAGAAAGACATTTGTCAATTCTTTTCAAGTCATGTTGGCAGAGAATGGATAAAGATCTCGGGTACCAAATTCATCTTAGCTATGTTGAATAGTAAACGAGATATTTTACTTTGAAGGTGGGTTACAGAACTTTTGCAACTCGGTATACACACACACACACACACACACACACACACACACACACACCACACACACACACACACACACACACACACACACACACACACACACACACACACACACTGTAACCTCCTTAGGTGTCACCTCTTTTATAGTAGAAAATGTTAAAATAATTTTGCATCTCTGCTCGTTTGATCATCAGTGATATATACTGTGCTGTATTTACCTTGCTCCACTCCTGTCCCTCTTAACCTTACCCAAAGATCAGGAGTTCAACCTTCAGGAAAGACCTGCGGTGTTCATGTATGGTTTACAGAGATATAATGAGAGAGAGAGAGAGAGAGAGAGAGAGAGAGAGAGAGAGAGAGGGAGAGAGAGAGATAGAGAGAGAGATGGGGGGACAGACAGACAGACAGACAGACAGACAGACAGACAGACAGACAGACAGATGGACAGATAGACAGACAGATAGACAGACACACAGACAGACACACAGACAGACAGACAGACAGACACACAGACAGACAGACAGACACACAGACAGAGGGAGAGAGAAAGAGGGAGAGGGGTGAGAGGGTGGAAGGGGGGGGTGAAGCGAGAGAGAGGTGGAGAGGGGGGGAAAAGGGGTGGGGGGGTTGAAAGGATCAATTGAACCGTGTTCTTTAAATTATATTTTTAAAGCACTGGGCACTGCCATAGTGGAAATGGGCTCTATAAATTAAATGCACGCTATAAAAGGTAATGTATTATTACAATCGTGGATTACAGTTAACTGTAAGAGAGCTCTCTGTGTGTCCTAGAAACGAAACACAAAGCCTAACTATTTTCCTCTCCCCCTGTAGATATATAATCGGACACCCAAAACATCGCTAAACCAGACACCCACATCTGGGGATTGAAATCGTTCCTTAGCCCCGTAATCTTCCAGGTTTCCGATTATCCCCAAGTAAATAACATGTTTTTGCCCCTGACATCACCACAGCCGCCTACGTAACATGTTTCCGTCCAGCAATGTTGTCACAACGCCCCCTGTGACCCCAGGAAATCCAGCTATAATGGTTCAAAACTTCCGGCCAGCCTACGTTACTATTATTTCACTTGCTAGGCACGTGCTTTCTTCCGTCACCAATTGATTTTCCTATAGTTTCTGTCGAAATACGTAGGTTTCTTCCTTTCTTAATGCAACTGACATCTTCCTGAATAACAAGTTTAATGTATTCAGTGACTACTTTTATATACTGACGTTTTATTCTTAAATATTATTGGATTCCTATGTGAAGCTTGCGAGATACGCAAATAATTTACCTACTCATGGAATTGAAGCTTTTAAATGTTCACAATGTGGCAAACTGTTCTAATCTAGAATAAATGTTGGTCTTATTAACCATACCAGAAGCCACAAAACATCTTTTTCCTTGTTCTCATCTATCTCTGTTTAAGATATTCTCCTCTGCAGATACATTAGTCCTCATCAGACATAAAGAGACGAACAGTTATTATTTCTAAATAAAGCCTAACAAACATTAACAGCTCTCCCGATGCGATTTCGCTGGTCCGCTTTGACTCTTACGAGTCGCAAGCCCATCCCCTGCTTCTAGACTGCAGACGTGCCGACCTTTTAGAGTCAAAGCTAAGGATGCAGCTAGTTGGTGGGCGCCTGGAGTGGTTTGCTCCTTCTTTCTTATGAAACATTATTGTCCTTATCTCTCCTCCATTTTTTGTATTTGTTACTCTCTCGTAACACTTATAATCTTCGACACTTATATTACTTTACTGTGTCCCATGTGCCGTATAACTCTTACATTAACTAAAAACAAAGAACAACTGTTGTAATTGCTGACTAGACAAATCACACGAACGGCAATATCCATGGATCAAAGTAATCTTGCAAGAAAAAAAATTAACTCTCCTGTCGTTTTTCAATTGATTTGGTGAACAGCACAGATAATATTAATGATGCACCTCTTTGAATCTTTCGGACGTAGGCCTACAATCCAGAATGGTTTGCATTAAAATGTGTAAAATTACGCACATTTCATCTTTACTGTTGAATTCTTACCGAATCTTCTCGTATAGATTGTGCTGGGAGTGAGTTATGTGTCTTTTTTGTTTCTTCACACCTTTTTTGTGATTGTAATTTATTTTCTATCCTAAAAAACACATACATTTAAAAACGAGTAAGTTCTGCTTTGTTTTTCTTTTCTTTTTTTTTTTTTGTAATGTCACTATTTCGGTCGTTCTTCCGTTTTCTTCTGAGCTCGTACTATTCCACCAAGTTCTTCCCATGCCTTCAACTAGATTCTATGCCTTTTTTTTTTTTTTTTTTTTGCTTTTCTTTTGCCTGATATCTTTGTTTGACTCTCTTTTTTGTTTTAGGGGGTGTGTGTTATTTTGTTGTAGTGGGTTTTTTTTCAGATCTCCATTTGCATTTAGCACGTCTCTGTTCCCTTTCATTCATTTCGCGTGCACGCTTTTTTTTTCCTTTCGTTATGCTTTCTATCTTTGGCAATGGCTTCCTCTTTCCGAACTGGGTCAAGGTTGATTTTCTCTCTGGATACATCTCCTCATTTTTTTTTCAGCGAAAAGGGAGGGTTTGTCTTTTTGTTTCAGTGGAACAATAAGAGATCAATGGTGAAAATACACCCATCAGTATAATAATATGAAGAGCGAGAGAGAGAAGGAGAGAAGGAATTAGGGAAAGAGAGAGAGAATGAAAGAAAGAGGAGGGGGCTGAGAAAAGATGAGATAAAGTGAGAGAGAGATTTTGACAGAATGCCCAGACAGGCAGGCAGGCAGGCAGGCAGACAGACATATATGTTCTGCGGGGGCTGCACAGTTTGTCACAGGCCCAGTTTGTCACAATTTCATTTAAGTATTTGAGTATTGATGACAGTCATAATTACAGCACTTTAAAACTGTAGTTGTAACTTAAGTTTTTTTATTCTCCACATTCAAATTGGTGTTGTAAAAATAGATCTAGTCCCTCTTAAATATTAATTCAGCTTGTGTTGTTCAATATTTCTTCCCTTGTGTACGTAAATCATAGCACATTACTCAGTAAAATTTCAACAATGAATGTTCTTTCGTTAAAAACAGTTGAAAAATAAAATTTAATTCATACTATCAATCAATCATTCATTTACTCTTTTTGAGAGTGTCAGAGATAACTTGCATCATGCAGGGCACAGTCGAGGTGGGGTCGTCGGCCTGTGACACATTGGGCCTGTGTCAAACTGGGTCTGTGACAAACTGGCATGCTTCCATATTCAGCTTGTTAATTCTCACCATTCTCTTTTCTTACAACACTAGTAATAAAAACAAATATTACTATAGACTTCTATACTTGTTACAGCGGAGTGGAAAGGGAAATTATTCGCCCAAGTTTAGGCGCTTGCAAAAAAAAACAACAACGTGAAAAGTGGAGCCATCTGCCGAGGCTCTCTGTCATACAGCGCCCTTACGATACTCGTGGATCATGGGATCAGTAACAGTTAATATACCGGTACTTGTACTTTACTAATATACATGGAAGATCATCGAGTCTGTCTCGCTGTATTTTGTCTCATGCCGAGCACAACGGCGACACACAGGAATCAAAAACAAATAACAATAAACAACATTAGGTTTTGCAAATATTTTAAAACCTACACGTTCTCTTGGAAAGCATCTCGTATAGATTACGTTTGTCCCAAAATTGCTGATTTCAGAGTGTATGAGTCATCTGCCGTCTTCCCAAGACGACAAACGTTGCCATGCATAGAGTCATCTCCTTTTTAGACTAGTGTTCAGGTGTAAATCGGAGGCATGCCAGTTAGTCACATGCCCAGTTAGTCACATGCCCAGTTAGTCACATGCCCAGTTAGTCACATGCCCAGTTAGTCACATGCCAGTTAGTCACATGCCCAGTTAGTCACATGCCCCAGTTAGTCACATGCCCAGTTAGTCACATGCCCAGTTAGTCAGACGAGGCCCTAAAGTCCCTAAAAAAATATCAATTCAGTTTGTATTGTTCAATATTTCTTCCTTTTTGTATGCAAATCAAATCAAACTTAAATTACTCTGTAAAATTTCAACGATGAATGTTCTTTCGTTAAAAACAATTTTAAAATAAAATTCAATTCATAGTGGGCCTCTAACTGGGCCTGTGACAAACTGGGCAGTCCCCATGTACATCTATGTTGCAATGTAACACAACAAGGCGAAAGGGAATCTCATAGGATCTGACAGGCTAGCCTAATTTTAAAATGCAAGGCTCGTTTATTTTAAGTATCGTTGTGCTTTTTTCTTGTTTCTTGTTTGTTTGTTTGTTTGTTTGTTTGTGTGTATGCATGTGCGTGCGTGCGCGCGCGCGTGTGTGTGTGTGTGTGTGTGAGTGTGTGAGTGTGTGTGTGTGTGTGTGTGTGTGTGTGTGTGTGTGTATGTGTGTGTGTGTGTGTGTGTGTGTGTTTGATTTGTTCTATCCTTTATTTTATTTTATTTTTTTTATTCTGTCTTGTCTTTGCTTGGTTTTGTTTTAGCCATTACCTATTTCTGAATGTCCCGATTCTCAGTAATAATAGTACATGTCGTAGATCTAGTTGGCTGGTTCAACAGTCATCAATTCACGAATGAATGTAGGACGCCGGCTAACCAAGTAGGATCACTGTGCGTAGAGTCCACGGCTTCACCTGTTTGTATGCGTCATCACTGTGAGCTACCTCGGAATTATAAAATTCTGACATTTATTTTGGCCGTTTTAAGTTACTAAAACCCTGAGGTCAGAAATCAATTTTTCTATCTGCTCCATCAAAATCGTACGATTATTCGTAGTCCTTATCAAGATATTCAAAGAATTGCATTCGAAAAAGTCGTGACATGTGAAACTAATAATCTTTAATGTCACATTTCTCAAAACTAGACACTAGGCAGTTAGAACTTAGTAATTCTGACAGCAACTGGACGACATACTCATGCATCATGTTTGTTTGTTTTTTCTCGTTAAGATAAACACTGTAGAGTTCTAATGATCATATGACACCGGAGAAACGGGGGTAGATTAGTCTGCCAAAGGAGGATGATTACCTTAACCGTACAAGTGTAATATTGCCGGATGTATTATGGTATATCGTATAGGCCACATCTTGCCACGACAGTGATTGGAACCGGTGGGGCTTAAGAGTCGTTGATCCGGATACCGTGACATCAATAAATTAGATCAGGTACTGAGGTACTAAGCGAAGAAATTGTGCGGCACGTGTCGACAAAGATTCTGTAAACGTGAGAGAGAGAGAGAGAGAGAGAGAGAGAGAGAGAGAGAGAGAGAGAGAGAGAGAGAGAGAGAGAGAGTGAGAGAGAGGGAGGGAGTAGAAGCTAACAAAAGAGAGAAACGTAGAGAGGAAAGATAGAAGGAGGTTAAATGTTGACAAAGAGACAAATTAAGCAACTAAACAGACAAAAGGACTGACATAAAACTGTTAGAGGAAAACAAGCAGGCGAACTCCCTTCAGACTTTAACGGGGCAGAAATCAATGTCGTCACTACTGTATGATGAGAATGATCATTTTTACGTACATTTTGTACAATTATATTCAGCAGCCGCCGTCCAGTCAGGCTACGACAGTAACATCAAGACAGATACCCACACAGAATGAGGCTTCGAGATAATGGAAAGACAGAGAGAAAGAGAGAGAGAGAAAGAGAGAGATAGAGAGAGAGAGAGAAAGAGAGTGTGTGTGTGTGTGTGTGTGTGTGTGTGTG
>NW_004797370.1:1225232-1246974 GCF_000002075.1 Aplysia californica
CAGACAGACAGACAGACAGACAGACAGACAGACAGACAGACAGACAGACAGACAGGTAGATAGATAGATAGATAGATAATGACCAAAATATTCAAAATGAGACTGTGAAAAGAGAGGAAATAAAGGAATAAGAGCTCTTTCATTTGAAACAAGGATACATGCAACTTGATCACCATGGAGATATTGGGGATTGCCTTGTTAGTGAGACAACTTCCTGGGCTTTCGACATATTGTGATAGGGTGGCCAGTTCCTTTCAACGCCGCCTTTACTTCCCCAACTCGAGGTCAGGTACCCATAACTGCTGGGGGCGGGAAAAAACAACCATGTCCGAATCGAGGCTCGAACCCGGACTTTTCGCTTCGGAGACGACAGCAGTAACCGCTCTGCGACCGCACCCCCATAACCAAGTAAGTAAGTAAGTAAAATGACCCTGGTGTCTTTCCTGGCAATACCAGGACTGTTCAACATCGTCGGGACCCATGGGAATGGGAGTTGGCTCTGTTATAACAGCTCGTGACATCACACCCCACCACACACCTTCTCCAGACCGACATCCTGGTCAGTATTTTCTGGATGCCCTTCAAATATCATTCAATAAACGGAATGCTGTTTGTCTTTCCTCAAGCCCCTGAATATCATTACAGCAACCTATATAGTGCGGTCAAAAAGTCGTGTATGCACTACCTAATTGTCAAATATCCCCTTAATTATCTAACATAAATTCTTCATCTTTTGCACAATGACTTGTATTAATTTGTATTAACAGAGGAATATTTTTTTTCAAACACCTTTACAATATCATATTCTAGAAAGTTCCTTAATAAATAGGACTACTAATTTTTTAAAAATCCCAGTCCATGGATTTTAGTTGTAAAAAGTTTACAGCTGGGGCAATATCGCTTTTAAACGCAAGTCCGTCATCTTTTTCTAATCTCGATATTAGGCTTTTGGAACGCATGTTTTGAGAACCATTAGTGCAAAAATTGTGTTCACTATAAGCTGATTTCTTGTAAAACTAAAAAGTGCCATTGATGAGCTGTGACGTAGGCCAAATATGCGAATGCAAAATGTGTGTGAGAAGCGGAGAGTGCTGTGAACAATATCCCACTCTCCGTGTGACAAGAGTCCATAGTATATTATAGTATATAAATTTACGAAGAAAAATTGTTTAATCCAGCCTCAATTGTTGTGGGTAAAAATATGATTAAGTTAAGACAAATTGATGCAAACTGCTGTTCAAAGTATGGGTGACAGTGATTCATCCCTTAAGGAGATATCTGAGGTTAATTAAGTTGAGCCACAAAATTGTTGACCGCACTATAGCTGAATTTCCACCAAAAAAATAATATCAAACACTCCAGAAAAGACACCAGCAAAATGAAGAATGGTACAAGTAAGTTGACTTTATTTGTAAGTCTCAAAACGATAGCTGAAGCATTCAGTAACAAATCCCAAGTGGGTAGCATTATTTAAAATTTTTCGTTGAAAAAACAAGCCATCATTTCTATACAATATGTAATAACACATCTTGCTAAGTAGGCTACAGATAAAGTTGCTACATTAATTTTGTGATCAATACAGTCAAACATGCCCATAAATTCAGTTTCATCAAATCACAAAAAAAGGCAACTTTGTGGTACTGAAATTCACAGAAAAAAAAAGATTATTCTAAGCAGAAAATTTCTTGGGGGGGGGGGGGGGGCATAATTCATTAGTTTAATTTTTTTTTTAAGTAATAGGAATTTATAAACCAAAGTCTAAAAATCAAACAAACAAAAACTTACTGAATTACTGAAACTTTGAAAGTGAAGAAAAACATGACAAATATTGAGAAAAAGAGTATGGTAGGGTACAAAGTTGACTTGTAATTTATGCTAATTGCAAAGATATGCACTCAATCTCTCATCCTTTTTCTGCAAGACAATTTACAATTTAAATCTATACAATACAGAGATAATGCTTTCAAGAGAATTTTTATTTTCTCCAAAAGGAAAAAAACAACATACCTATGACTAATAATTTACAGAATAAAAACATATTTTCAAATAAGCATTCAGGCAAACAAACATTTGATCAGCATGTTGAAATAATTGCTCAAGTGACTAGACTTATACATAAATTCAACAGTAGCAACAGCAACACAACATTATCACATTATGAAGTATATAGGTTTCTCTGGGTAAGAAAGAAATTCCCGATTACTGGGGGTGGTGTGTATAGAATACACATAATCAACAAGATGATAACATTAAAAAATTACAAAACTCTCCTGAATTTATCCCTCTGCAGGGCAGAATGAGCAACTTTTGAGTTGCTTTCTTGATGTGTGTGTGTGTGTGTGTGTGTGTGTGTGTGTGTGTGTGTGTGTGTGTGTGCGTGTGCGTGTGTGTGTGTGTGTGTGTGTGTGAGAGCGTGCGTGCGTGCGTGCACGCGCGAGCCCACGCACACATGTAGGATTGTGTGAGCACACATCAGGGAGTGTATGTGCATTTGTAACTGATAGGAGTTGAGGCTGGGGGTGGGAAGTTTTCCTCCAAAAAAGAGGAAATGACATCCTCAACTTTCCAAAAATGTACAAGAAAAACAATGTACCATTGTTAGCAATCAACAAAACATAGTTTGATGGCAACATTTAGCCTGGAATGACAACATTGTGAGTTTTCAAAGACTAATGTAAATAATAAATGCTTTGATTAGTTGGGTTTTTTTAAGTTTATACAAAATATATTTTAAAATATATTTCAAATGTAACAATACCCTCAATTTTTCCACAATTGGTCAACAAACACAGCATGAAAGTTTATTTAAAGCATGAATAACCTGTCTCAGTTCACCAAAAAATTTAAAAGGCACAAAGTAAAGTGTTTGAAACCAAAGCAAGCTCCAAACACTTTGTATCTACCAAAGCTCATAACAATGAATCACTTGAAATATCAAAAGCACAAATGTAAGTGCTGTGGAGACTACTTTACATTTATATATAATAAATTTTGTGCGCTTTTAAAAAACCTTCCTTCCTCCCCCCCCCCCCCCCCGCCTGAAAATACTGAAATAATAACATGATTTAGCAGTTTACAAAAGCTCACAGTTATATCACTTGAATGACTAGGATCTTGTTTGATATTTTTATAAAGTGGAAATTTTACAGAATAGTCACAATGATCCCGACAAAAATATGAAAACAAGGATGGTCATTCTACAGCAATTCCCTTGGTATAACCAAGCCAAAACAAATGTGGCATTATGCTCTGAATCTGAAAGAATGAAATGTGAACTCACTGTACACACATATTACAGCAGAATATATAACAGCAGCATATAAAAACATAGTCTAATGTTCTTTTTACTAAGGCTCAAACTCTAATTCAAACTTAATTTTTTTTTTAATTGAATTCATTTTGAATGAAAAGTACACATATAATACACTGTTTGCACATGGTTATGTACATTCTGTAGATTCCTTAATGTTGTGTACTTAGTCAACATGTATCTTAGTCAAAATAAGAACAATTTTAGTAAGCTCGTAATATGATGTAAAGACCTACACAAATTGGGTTCTCTAAGAATGTCAGTTAAATGTAAGCTGTTATTTTTTACTTATACTTCTGATATGACATTGTATAAGCCAGTCCCCATAAACGTATAACAATATTCAAATCTTTCCCCAATTTTGATATCTGTCCTGATAGTAGGGTTTTCCTCTGACTGTCCTGATCCTCAAAAAATCACCAGGATCTACCATTGTATAATTTTTCTTTGCTCTATCTAATAGTGCTGACAAAGAAAGATATTACCAGTAAATACATAGAAGTCCTAGAAGTTCTGTAACCTTACTGTTGTTCAGTAGAAGGAATATGCTACTTAGAAATTGCCCTAATAGGAGTAAACCAAATTTTCTAAAAATTAGTTGCATGAAGTCTTTATGTTTTAACAGTGAATATTAAATGAGGAGAGCAGAAATAACAATGCACAATATTTAGTTTTGGTCAATCTTTTCTAAACCCTGCAGCTCCGATTTTTTAGAGCTCATATATCGCTGGTGGAGTGATGAAACCTCGTAACCCTCAATTTTTTCGAAAATCGTTTTTTTGCCTTAATATCTTCTCCCAGTCCTTCTTCACATTGTGTCAAAAGCACTAGGTTAAATTATAAAGAGAAAGTATGAAAAAAACTTACTAAAAAAACCTCGTATGTTTGCCCCCATGATATCCTGGCGTGATGAAACCTCGCAACCCTCACCTGGTGCGCTGATCTGCTTTTGCGTGGTTTCATCACTCCCGGTTTGAGAGAGTGACGTGCTTTTACGAGGTTCTGGATATGAATTGACTTAATGGAAGTGCTCATAATTGTCATTTTCTGGTGCATTTTATATGCCTGACTTAATAAAGAAAAGTTTAATTCATTCATACATTCATTCATTCATTCAATCTTTTATTTATCCATTTTATTTCAGTCAGTTCAGAAATTCAAATATGATCATAAGTGAAGGAGTTACATTACGTAAATCTATTTGAAATCCTGTTATAGGGATGACTAACGCATTGGTAAACAAGATGTTCTTATAAAGCACAAACATTGTTAACACTTAATTTAACAACAGTCACACCTTGAAAAGACAGGTGATAATAGTCCTTACCAAGAATAAGTGACAAGTCTATGCACTCTCCAAATGTCACCTGGACATTATGTTTATCAAAGAGAGGGTAAGGTTTCACCCCTTCTCAGACTATGAATCCGCTGATTAGTCGAATCCTTCAGTCGTGGTTGAGACCAAATAGTACTGAACTTACCCATGTTCTTCTTGACCCTGAAGTCTATAGAGGGCATTGCGACAAATTTGTGCCTCAACAATACAAGTGATATGGACATTTACGCATCTGTTTTGAATATCTCCCCCATCTGTGCTCGCATCACCTAGATCTTTACACCATCCAAGGGCTGGTTTGGAAACCACTGAGCAGACCCCGTTCCATCAAATGACTCCAGCTACCATGTCGCAGTTCTTTCCAGGGATGTGTCTTATATGTGGGGGCAAGGAAGTATCAGAATCATCACAGACTGAGTCAGCACCAACACCAGTGTCGCCTGGAATCACGCCCCAAACCATACTGACATTTCCCCAGGCAGCTGTAAGTCAGCAGCTGAATTATTACCTGCGAAGTCACAGCAACACGATCTGCAGACCACATTCCTAGGTCCATCTCACCTTCAGGCACCTTAGGCACTTTTCCTGGAGCCTGATCCAAAAACACAGCTCATTTGGGATGCCAAAGAGGAAAAGAAAGGGTTTTCAGGAGTGGCGACAAATAAGCCAAGGCCATCCGTGGATCTGGTCAGGAATACCATAAAGATTTAATGAAAAGCCCAGCTACGTCACTGAAACCAAACTGTGATTGCAAGAGCTGAACTTTGAAATGTAAAGGGCAAACGGCTCTGGAGGAAGACAGACACATTAATTTTGATTCAGTGTAGTCCTCTCATGGGATGAAAAAAATGTCTCTTTATTGGACTAGTGGACATAGACCAGCCTCAGAGGAGGTATTCAGAAACTAACCAGACAGGGCATACCTTTAAATTCACATATAAAATGGCGGTCATAAGGTGCCAGTGTATAAAAAGATGTTCCTGCATTCAACTGGATTGAGTGAATGATTTGTAAGAAACATTTAGAACCAATTATCAAAGGAACTCAGATATCTACATAATGTATGCACAATTCTGCCAAGACCACAGGAGGCAGACTCTCAACAGACACCCCCCCCCCCATCAATGAAACAATCAGGCAGAATAGCCTGTCTTGTTCATGCCAAAGAAAGATATGTGAGACCTTTGCATTATCCCTGAAGGTGGCAACGTGCGGAGGATTTTTGGAATGCTCACATTCTAGAAAAGGGGCAGCGCGCAAGGAAATGGAACGAGACAAATCTGAAGCCATCAAATATCTCGCCAGTGATGAACCTAAAATGGCGCATGTTTTCTATGGATTTTCAGCTTGTGCTCCTTACACTTACACCCAAACTGAATGCATCAGCAAACAAAGCGTGCCGTTCATAACTTTACGATATTTGAAGCTCCAACACATCAGGCTACTTGTTACGTGTGGCATGAAGCAGAAAGGGGAATTAGTAAGTAAGCTTGCTTCATGTCTACTGGCGTTCTTGAAGGAAAAGCTGTACTTCCAGAAAACCATCATCGACAGCGACCGCTGTGGTTACCAATACAGAAATGCCACACTAGCTAATGTCTCTCTCAGCCTGTTTGCAACAACATATGGTAGCACAATTGAACAGAAATGGTTGATCAAAGAACACACAAATATAAGTTGACTGTGCACTCAACTATTGAAAGATCAGTTCGAAAAGCACGAATCGAGGTCGCCCTAAACTACATGTATCTCCATTTCTTCAGGATGGCCAGAGAAAAACCAGACATTATTCTAAGTGAGGAAGTTACAAGTCTATCAGACCAGGCAGAAAAACGGGTCATCCTGTTGTCACCGACATCAGGTGTTTGAGGTACACCCCAGACATGAACATCCAGTTCAAGCTGCTTTTCAGTGATGAATGGGTTTACGTTCCGAAGGCAGAACACAGAAACATGACTTAAAATCCAGCACTCCCAAGTACAACCCCTTTACTAGCTTGAATCTGTTATTTCCAATATACGTCATCACTTTATGACAATTTACGCCGTTATCATTAATGGCTATTCATAATGGGGGGGGGGGGGAGGGGGTTTTTTTGTCTGCACATACGTTATGTATTTTCATAATTAATCCAATTATTATTCATGACACACAACCTATTATTTGATTGATCTTCCATTCGTTTTTCGAAGCATTTTCTATTATTTGATTGATCTTCCATTCGTTTTTCGAAGCATTTTGTGGCGTGCTTTCGTGTGTGTGTGTGTGTGTGTGTGTGTGTGTGTGTGTGTGTGTGTGTGTGTGTGTGAGTGTGTGTGTATTACATTATTTTCTTAATAAATTTAGTAATGGACTGACACAGTAAAACTTTGAAAATCATGTCTATATTTTGATCTAGATCTATTTCTTACCATTGTAAAAGCCATCTGCAGTGCAACCAGAGACCATATTGCAGAGATATACTATTCATTTGTGCCTTTTTGTAAAATGGAAGTAACCAGATCTAATCCTGGAAAATTATATTGAAACAGATTGCCCAAATCGCTGATCCGTTTGAGGTTTCAAACCCTAATTCTGCCGATAACACACATTTATTTGACTTCAGTTGGCCGGGAATCTAACTCTAAACTAATTGGTCTTGAAGAAACATCTTCATCACTTTGTTGCGTTCCAAACTACAAATGCATACTGCAACCAAATGAGCTGCGAGAAAACTCGAAAACCTCAAACTCTGTCCTGATGAAACCTCGCAACCCTCCCGCCGGCTGATTACGAGGTTTCATCACGACAAAAATGTTGTAATGAAACCTCGCATCCCACAGCATAACCATTTAAAGAATAGAAAAGGGGATTTCTTTGGTCTAACCAAGTTTCAAAGGTGTTTTCATTTATCTGTACCAACTTTGGTTCATATAGATCTTTTTGTTCACGAATAAATCAGTTTTTTGTCTCTCCTGTAAAATTTTCCTTTCTGGGGTTGCGAGGTTTCATCACTCCACCAGCGATATACCGGCTTGACAATAATCAGTGCTACATCTGTCTCATCTGTGACAGTGTAAAAACAATCATACAGCAATATCCTACTCCTCATGCATTTCAACCAGCTCAAGGAAAAAAAGCAATGTCATGAACAAAACTGTGTGCTGGTAAGGCTTTCCAATATTTCACACTTACTTTTTTCACTTTGTTAATGAGAATATTAGCAGTCTCTGGCAAATATGTTGAAGATTTTCAAAAAACTAATGCCCAAAGCCTGTTGCTTCACATCATTAGAAAAATATATTATCAATATAGTAACAAAGTATATTTTCCACCTAGAAAGTTCAGATTCTATCGAGAAGCTCGTATAAAAAATTGTGATGACAACCATCCTGTAAACACAGCAGTAAATAAGCAACAAAATAACCCCACTGCATTTGACTAAAAACTTTGTTCAAATATAAAGACTGTAATCATTATATTGTATGCCAACACATTAAAAAAATGTTCCATGCTGGTCCCATTTTCAGAAAGTACATTCATAGCAAGGCAAAATATTTCTTTTTAACAAAAAAAACAACTCAACACAAACACAAACATTACATTGCTAGTTTTAGATGTAAGAATTGTCAATGAAAAAAATTAGTAAAGATGTTCCTAAAAGTCAGGTCAATACTCTCAGAGACTGACTTTGTCTGACCTCTTACAAAAATGAATTTGAAACCATTAAAAACTCCAAGTCAGCATAAGTGTCGTAGCTAAGAAGGCTGAATCAGAGTCGTGCTCAATAGAACTATACAGGCATCTTTTTTTTAAACATACACAAGACGCCATACCGGAATGACATGTGGAGGTAGTTAAAGACAAAATTTTCAAATGCATCAATCAAGAACTTGCTGAATATCTCAGTCTTGTTAAAAGGGACTTCAATTTTTTAGACCAATAAAGAACCATTACACCTTATAGATCAGTTGACTCGAAATCATCACAAGATAGACCAACAGAAGACACAAAGCTTTGTCGATGCCACCTGGTGGCCATTTTGTTAGCTCCCACTGGGAAGAGAGAGCTGTTATTTCTGTTGACACTGAGAGTGACATTGGTGGTGTGAATGGGAAACGAGTCAAAAGCCTCATTTGTGAAGGCTACCAGTTCCCTCTCCTCGCGGTAGATCCGGACATGCTTTTTCTCCTTCTCATGTTTATTTCGCCTGAAATATATACAAATAGAAGCAATCAGACTCACATACTATGCTGAAAGAAGGGGTCTAAATAGGTCTAAGATTGATTGCTATACTGTTGTACCCACTCCAATAAAAGGCATTCGTTATGTCTAATTAACTCCTCAGATGAAACTGGGACTTCAAATTTATTATCCCAGTTTTGGTGGACATACAGGATTGCAGCCTGCTGGGCGGCATTACATTTTCATTTGTACCTTCCACCTCTGCTGATTGTTAAGTATCTATTTTCCACTACAGTATACTGACAAAAATAATGCAAAGTACCTTTCCTCAATACCTGTATCCAGCAAGGTTGTAAAGTTTTAGACAGTATCTTCAACCAGTTACAGCTAAATGTGGATGCCCAAAGAGGGTGGCCTAAAACTACTACAGTATAACATGGATAGCTCGAGTTCCACGGGACCAGCCTCGGCAGTATGAGGGATCCATAGTTCGAGGGATATCTTACAAAGATAAAGAAAAAGAAAAAACGGGGACAAGTTTTTAAAAATTTAAAGTGTGAATGCTGAATGTCTCAAGGATACCTCTTGGGATACAGACGCAACAAATTTGACACTGTCAAATGTTGCGCTGTGAAGCGTTCTGGCATTGCAAATGAATTTTTTGAACAACCAGATCTGAAACGGATTTTAAAGCTGAAAGAAGCCCAGACACAAAGGAGTGAACCAATGGATAGACAAAACAAATTGTTGAAAAATCAAATCATGAAATAGAGCAGGGGCGGCTAGTGGGGCTAAAAAGTGAACGTGCACAATTAAGCTATCACATGCTGAAGCTAGTCAAGGGCATAGTAAATGAGACGGTGTATAATTTAAGGATCTTTGGGTTGGTGAGGGAGGACCTCGTGCTTTTATTTTCATTTGTTTTACTTGTCGCTTTGATTTCTAGTACTTAATTTGTTTGTTAGCTAAACATCAATTTCGTTCATCCTTTGTCGGAACTGAACACTCAATTAATAACTTTCACTACTCCACTACAAAACCATTCAAAAGCACAACTCATTGGACGGTCACGTTCGCCTCCCTCAGGTTCATTGTCACAGAGTCGCTTAAAATAGTGGCAAGACAGACAATGAACCAATCACAATTCACTTGAGCACTCCGCTGGATTGCTCCGGGGCTCACATAATATTGGCAAAGAATAGCGTACGGTCTATCGCATTTATTTTTAGACTGCCTACTGTGGGCTTTGTTTCGGCACTCTTCGGCAGGAGCACATTTGAGATGTGCCGTCTTATTAATATTAATGTACCGCCAAACTCGCTACGTGTGTCGTCATCGCTTGGGTTATCCCCAAGAGCGGTTTATAGATCAGGTTACGCTATTGAATATCCTATTATGCTTAGCTAAAGCGCATGGACTTTGGTAAGGCATTGTAGATGTTTTACGGCGCTATAGACACAGAAATGAGTTATGGCGCAGTGAGGACCCTGTTTTGATATAATATTTGGCTAGTGTTTGTTTCTGGCTTCTTTTATTTTATTATTGTGGGTGTTTTACGTAAAGGAACATAAAAAAATTTGGGGCAGCACTGCACGACTGTGCTCTATGGACGAACCGCGCCTGAAATAGAGGGTTATAAATTCTCAAGAATAACACTATCAAAACACATGGCACACTCACCTGTAAACACATGCTGCAATAATGATAAAAAGAAGCAGCGTTGCTACTGCCGTCACTGTCATGCTGACGATCACCAGGGTATGGAATGTTGGTGACCCCAACACTGGAACATAATATCATACATTGTAGAAATTACATCAAGAAACAATCATATTTCCTACAATTTAAGGAAAGGCATCAAATTGCATGGTACAGTTTCATTGAAAGTGTACTTGATAACACACTTACCAACTAAAATAGCGCACTTCATATATACAATCAACAAAATAAATTAACAGTATGAACCCTCATTTTCTATTCCCACTACCCTACGTCCATAGTCTGCTTCCCTCCCCCCACCCTCTCTTCATAAATTCTTCATCTCATCTTTTTCCCAGCACATGTATCCCATGTATCTGATGTACACATGCTCATGAGTGGACACACAGAAATACTCAGAGAAATACCCGGAAGTCTATTACTATCTCAAAAGCGAGAAAGATCCTCAAAGCAGCTTAAAAAGGGAACAAAATTCTGACTCATTATCCCATGAATCAGTTAATTATGCATGAGTATGACTCGTAAATAAAACTTTGCAGTATTGAATTGGAGAGAAAGCAATGTGAAATCTAGACTAACAGACTTAAATCTGAACAATGTTGACAGACGACAAGAACTTTAATAACTGAAAGAAAGTTTGAGAAAATCATGTTGAAAAAACAACAAATGAATTCAAACAAATTGAAACAGAAGAAACAATAACGCATCACCATCTTATAAACCATAATTTCTAAACTAAAAACATCAGCTGTAATAAACTTGGAAAACTGTCTATTCTATTCAATACTGTAAAGTTTCAATTGAAGAATTATGAACCACCATGGTTAATTCCTCAATCCCAAATCTAATATAAACAGCATCCCTTTCTGTAAACCCATAAATCCTCAAAGGGGGACAAATATAAAAGTCTATAATTTTCCAATATGACAAAGGTCATCAAAGGTCAACAGAATAACAAGAAAAAAAGCACACACCTTGATCCCGGCAAACTTGCACAGTACAGTGGCAGGGCAGACCTATGTCATTCTTAATTGTGCTCTCCTCTTGCTCCCCACAAGACGTCAGTTCACTGCACAGGCTGTCACAGATATCTAATGAGAAGAACAAAGCAAATTTTCTTAAACTTAAAGGGCAGTAAAAATTTGTGAACATCAAATATTCAGAAATCCTTGAACTGAAAGAGCAAGCAGAAAATTTTTTTTACAATTATTCTAAATGTGTGTTTAGAAATAAACTAACTAATATTTCAACAAACCACAGTTTAGCACACACATAGCAAACAGGCATATAATGAAACATACACATGGTGAACAGATTTCCAGGTTCAGGATGTTGTCTAATACATCATGTATATATTTTTGTACTTAAAATGAATGTAAACACCGCAAATAAGTACTTCACAAAAAGATGTCAACATCCTGCTGATGTCGTTACGTATGCTAGACTATGGTAGGGCTTTTCTTAAAATGATTATCCTCAGCATCATCATAACAATAACCCTTCCTTGTAATAATTTAAAAAATCACTTGGCAAAAATTCTAAGGAGTCTCTGACACTCATAAAGCCAACTTTAGACAGCAGTAAGAATAACAATAAAAATCATGCAAAAACTAGTTTTAAGATTACCTTAGCATTTGAGTAGCATTTTGTTCTGTCATTTTTCAGGACAGACGTCTTTCATTTCTATGTAGTTGATCAAATACTAAAGTTGAGACAAATAAATAAAATTCTAACCTATGCAATTTTTTCCATCAGCACTTGTTCCATGGTTGCATTTACACTCAAACCCCTGGGGCAGGTCCACACACTGAGCATTGTCAGCACAATCATGAATCTGCAGAGCGCACTCATCCACCTCCCCGGCTTCACACTCTGACCGAGCTGTGGCACCTGGCTCCGTAGTGGTTAAGCCGACCCCACATGGTTCACACTCTGTTTCCCCTCTGGAAGTCTGGAACGTGCCAAGTGGACAGGGGAGGCAAGTTCCCAATTCCGAATCCTGATAATGACCTTTTTCACATTTCACTGAAAAGGCAAAAAACAAACCATTTTCTGACATGTATTTGTGTCACAACCAGACGGAATCAGGTGCTCGTCAATTTTTGGACATATGTTGTTATTGGTATCATCTTAAAGCCTGTTTTTTTTTTAAAGTGTTTTACAGTGCTCACAACTGCGTAAGTTCATACAAGCGTGAGGGACACACTAAACATTTTCAATTGGTAGGAAATTTTGAATTTTCCGCTGACGGCAGCCGAAGCCTACTCTTATCGATTTTTGACCACCAAGGGATCTTTAAAGTGCGCAACTTGCACACGGGACCTCCGAGATTTTGTTTCCTTGTCCGAGAAGGCTAGGTGTAGATCTTTCCTACCAGAACATCAGGGATGTGGCTGAAAGACAGCAGTAAGAGGGAGCCAAGGAGTAGCAGTAGAAAGGCTGCAGAAAGAGTCAGGCGTCCAGGGGAGGGGCAAAGGAGGTGAGGGGGTAGGGGTGGGGGCAGAAAGTGGGGACAACAGCAGACGACAGAACATTGCTAGAACAGGAGAGGAGGTAAAAGGAGACAATTTTAAAAAATAAAAATTTCCGTCGCTATCCTGATTCGAACCCGAGACCTATTGATTGAGAGGCGAACACTTTAACCTCTAGGCCACGAGAGCCCCCAAAAAGCCTTCATTTGCCTTTCTTTTTGGTGAACAAAATGTCTATGTTGAATAAAAGTCGAGATATTTGCAATATTTGCCTGGTTTCAGAGATAAAATTAGCAAGAAAATGGACGCCAAAGTTTGGTAATTTCCATAGCTTGAGAGTCCTTGGAAAATGAAAATTTACATCTTTTGTGCCTTCAATCAATGTTTTTCAGTAAAATCCAAACAGAAATATGTTTTTAAATAGATGTAAAAGGTACTGAGCCGAAAAAACAAAATTGGAAAAAAATTGCCCAACACCCAGAAAAATGCCATTTCTTACAATTTCATCATTTTGACGAGCGCTTCATTTCCCCATGATGTCTCACATTTCGTACTGAGAAAGGTAACAACTAAACAAGTCTCTCTCTGATCTTTCTCAGCAAATTTACGATCATATTCTTAATTTTCAACCTGTAAATTCTTTGCCATATATTGACAGGTCAAAGGGATTGAATTCAGATGGCCACCGGGTCCTAAAAGTAAAGTATTCTCAAATCTCCATTAACTACCAAATAAATTTTCAGATGTCAAAGAAAGTTCTATTATAGTATGTGCTTTCAGGAAGGGGTGTCGACTTTAGCATTAATAACCAAAAAACTTCATACGATCAATCTCAACAAACAAATTAACTTTTGGAGATACAAACCAAGCCTGTCTTATCAACATTAATGGGTACAAATGGCGTGCTATAAATTCCCACTTACAAATGGAACACTGAGAGACAGAAACGGCTCCAGCCCCAAGAGTGGTCCACTTGTAGCCACAGGGGAGACAGTAGCTGCTGTCACCGTCCCCTGCACGATAGGATCCTTTAGCACAGAGCTGGCACTGGCCCATCGGAGACATCTCTTCCCCGGCACCACACAGGTCTGGGGACATGCAGGACACATAAGTACAAGAAGAAAACAAGCATGATTATGATGATGATGAGATGATGATGAGATGAGATGATCATGATGATCATGATGATCATGATCATGATGATGTTGATGATGATTTTTTTTTGTTTCCTTAAAGGGCCTGGTGGACTCCACGAAGAAATCTTTGAGCAAGAGCGAGGCTCTTTTTTGGTTGCATTGTCATTATACTCAGAGGCACCTCCACTCATCCAAATAACTACATTTGAATTGCAAAAATATGATGATGATGAGATGATGATTATGAAAAGAAGCATTGGTGGTCTAGCGATTAGGCTGTTTGACTTGCAACCGCAAGATCATGGATTCAAATCTCATTAAGGGCCCAACATTGTGTCTTTCAGAAAGACACTACATACCAATTTTCCTCACTTCACACAGGTGGGAAAGAGTACCCGCTTATAAACACTGAAAGATCGTGTCAGTTTGTTAGTATTTGAACTCTTATCAGCTGCTTGCATTGTATGCTTCCTGGGAAGCAGAGAACATTTATGGATGTTCTAAGGTCTGCTGGAGTAGCAATAGTTGTGAAGAGCATAGAGCAGGCTGCAGAGTATGGATATGTGCTGAATGAATGCAAAATAATAATAATAATAATAATAATAATAATAATAATAATAATAATAATAATAATAATAAAAAGGTAAACAGGGTTTGGACTTTGGGGATACCAACAGAGAAAATAACATGAGCAAAGTCAAGAGTAAAAGTACACCCTTGCCCTTTTAAAGGTTGAGTTAGAGACTAAAGAGCTGTTTTTATTCAAATTTTGGAGTGTTGTCAGCTTGAATAAAAATAGTGAGAATCAACAAGAAAAACTTCCTAAGCGAGTCACTGACAACTATATAATCTCCTATTCTTTTTTAACAACTGCCACAGATTCGTCTGGAATCCAACAGAAGTGACTCACTTGAGCATGCAGTGGAATGAGTAGCCCCTGGTGCCTGAGTGGTTTGTCCCTCAGGACAAACTTTACAGTCCAACTGTCCAGCGACATCTTGGTATGTTCCCCGGGAACACTCCACACACTTTGCATCACTACGTTTGTAAAAACTGCCGGGCTTGCAGAGTTCTGAGAATAAGACAAATATTTTACAATAAACACTTCCCCTGTGCCTAGTGTAAGCACTTTTATACAGGGTTCCACAAGAGAA
This sequence comes from Aplysia californica, assembly GCF_000002075.1. NCBI lineage: Eukaryota > Metazoa > Mollusca > Gastropoda > Aplysiida > Aplysiidae > Aplysia > Aplysia californica. Next base: position 1,240,523 of record NW_004797370.1, read on the forward strand.
AAAAAATAAAGTAAAAAGAAACTACAAGTACCATTTGCATTTATTTCTATGTGATGGCCTGTGCCATATAACATAATTCTAAGCTGATATTAATATCTTATGGTAGACATACACAGTATCCCATCAACAAGTACAATTTTACCAACAGCCCCTCCCCCCTCCCCATCCCTCCCCCCATGTCATACACTCATAAGCAAGTTTTAGCATTTACCTGCAAAAATATCAGGTTACAAAAATTACGGTCTTAAGAGGTGCATTTATATGCTAACATCAGGATGACACCTAACCCGACTTCTCACTAATGAATACTGCATTGGATTGAGAGCAGAAACTACTAAAAGTATTGTGTAGTGAAATAATTTTATCTTTTTGAGATCCTTACAGCTTCAAACAGACTACTTAACCATACATCTGTATTTAACAAGCTGATATTAGAACAAAAAACAAAAACATCTAGTTCCTACTTACACAGTGAAAAAATACTGACTATTTCTTTAGTAAGGTATCAATTGTTCCAATTTGAACAACTTTATAAAGCCAGCTTTACAATCTTTTTTATTATAGAGCCCAGAATACAAATTACGACAACAACAAAATGACCCAAAACTGAGAAAAACTCATTTGATTAACAGTTTCTAATAGCAAAACTAAAACTGAATTGAACATCTTGTTACTAACAAAATTCAAAGGTGATATTTGATGGCAACAAGCACGGGGAAAACATGAAAGCAGCGGAAATGACTCACCGAGACACTGTGACCTGTTTGTTGCTCCAGCAGAGTATGTGGTCATACTCCCAGGACATCTCTGGCATGACAATTCCTCTCCATTTTCCCTGAAGGTACCTACTGGACAAGGGGAACACTTTGACCGCTCAGTGACCTGGTGACCTGCAGGACACTCCACTGACAAAAGGCAAAAAGATAAAACAAATTTGAATAAATTCCCTTTCTGATATTAAGATAATGGAAGCTTTATAAATGTTCACATCCACAGCACATTTCCCCTAAACCACTTCTTGGCCATTTAACCCTTTGCGTGCAAAACATGAAATAAGTCATCTACATGTATATTCAGTGCCATCCCTGTACCATTCACAATCTATTGACAATTTGGTATTTTGTACTTCGTTTCCTTTGTTCAATTTCTGACATAAAAATAGTCCAACAACTGGTCTCTCCTAAACCACATTCAACTTACAACACACTGTGTCAGTCCAAATACGGAAAACAGTCTGGCATGGAAAGAGTTATGGGCTGGAATCTCTGAATTTATTATCAATCTCCGATGAGACCACCCAGGTAGGCACAGTCTCAAAAACTCCCAAAACAACCCATTTTCAAAAACAAACACCAGTTTTGATCACAATAAATCTAGCAGGTGCAACATCACAACCAATAAGATTCAAGTGACACAAAGCAGGGGGAGGGGGGAGGGGGAGAAAGGGAGGATTTTAAGTTAACAGACTATATCTTCAGAGGGTTGGAAGGTGCCTGAAGGATCCTACTTCTTTACTATCCTTTTTTGCTTCTGCCTTTCATTCTTTTTGTCCTTCAATGCTAATTAATCACATACTCTTCAGCCTCAGTCTCTGTAACTTAAAACTTTGCCAACAGCTTGTATTGAACACCTTACATCGACTATACAAGAACAAGTAGGCAAGCTCACAGCATTCATCTTTGTCTAGTGAGTGTCCGGAGAGAAGAATCTCTCCTGGCTGACACTGGGACTTGATGTTGAGGTCAACTGAGGTCAATTGGAACTCATCTCCAGAGTGGTCTTCTTTGATGGCATGGAGAATTTCTTCTGTTATGGACCCTGTATCTGAACCACCTAAATGCCATCTGAAAAAAAGAAATTCAATTTATTAATGACTAAAAAGAAATATTAAAAAAAACAGAAATGAGGATGTAAAAAGAAGGCTACTTAAAGGGCAAGTAGGAGCCTTTCATGAGCTGAAACACAGCTATTTGAAAGATGTTTTTCAAAAAACAAAAGATGGGTCTTTCTGAATTCAGTAACAATACTGCTGATCAATAATATTAACCTTTAGAAAACCAGTCGTATATTTTCTTCACTAGTTCTCGTAACCCCAGGCCCAGCCATAGGGTGCCAGCAATCTCAAACCCAGACCTGCCAACCACTACATGATGACCAAAAAGAGAATTTTTCCTCAGAATTCTTCCTAAAAATCAGAGTTTGGAGTAAAAAATCAGTCTCCATAACCAGGTTCACCTAAGATCGCGCTTTTTTAAGAAACAGGATTGTTACTATACAAAAGTCACCCCTGACATCCTGCTATGATTCACTCTGAAGGTCTAAATTTGGCTAAGATGCCGCATTTCAGGCCACAATTTACAGAACAAAAACGTGGGCAGACACAGCCGATCAACCAAGAGTGAAAAGTTAAGATCATTGAACTGCCGGTCGCGACAAAGATAATCCACTCTCATGAATGCAATCACTTAAGCGTTGTAAAACTCAGTGAAACATAACAATGTTTGCCCCAGACGGGATCACACCGAGGTGTGAACTGACTGACGTGTTTGTTTATCCCAAACATACCTTGCACTTGCGTCCAAGCTCTCCACCTAAACTAACATCACTCGCTGGGAGGGCAGGGCCTACACGTTCTCTCCAGGTGAGATAATACTGGACTGTGAACTCTTCCCTGACCATACCAGCAGTAAATTTGTGAGACAGACTAAATTTTAATTCCTGTGGTCACTACATAATGGAGAGTAACGACAAAGCGGGACAACTTGGTCAAAGATGGAAAGAAAGAAATTTTGGACAGATAAGGGGAGGGGAGGGGCAAGTGGATAAGCATAGAACTTGAGGATAGGATAATAGGATAATAAGTGTAAATGGCACGCATCATGCCACTGTGATTGGTTATCCAGGTTGACCACTCTTTGCTCGCCAAAATATGTCATAAACCCATACAGTGGTCACGCAAGTTCATTTGAGAGTGAAGGAAGACCATTTTACTGGTTGTGGGGCTTAACATGGGTCACTAGATTATTCCCTTGGTCCGTCGGCTTATATCCCATTCGCCTAAGATCCCGCATTTTCCTGGATCTTAGGCGGAAACTACTGTACCAAATAATCAATTTCTGTATAATGTTACACACATGACAACCAATCAGCAGCAAAAACAACCACTCACAAACTTTGAGAAATTCTCATTTCCATCTCAGCTTGATACCGTGCCCATTTTTTAGTCGAGGTCAACGCTCTTTTCTGTATCAGATGTTCTTTTTCACTGCACAACACATTCAGGTTTTGAGAGTAGTCACAGGTGGCGTCCTGGTCACAGAGTCCAATAACAGTATCAAGCTGGGTCAAGATTCGAACCAATTTGGCCTGCAGCTGAGTCTCAAGAGAGTCAGTACACCCTGGGCCTTCAAAGTTTATGCCACCATAGATAATGTGAGCTGGAGGGTGTGTTCCTGGGAAAGGGAGAAAAATAAACTTATGACAATGTTGTTTTTGGTGGTGGTGTTGTTGTGGCTGTTGAAGTTAAACGCCCATAAAGACATTAACACTTACAGTACTGAAGGTTCATATAGTGAAAAAACCCTCAAGTACCACATTAGTTCAGAAAGCTGAAGCCAAGGTAGAATTTTAAAATAATTTTTTAAACCTCCACAACCCATGATCACACTTAAAAGCTTCAGTTTCATCAACCCATTCAGCCATCACATAGAGTGACTTCCTTTGATATTTATTTCAGTGCAGTGACATAGTCGCCAACAGTACTAAAAGTGTTAATATTGTTAATATCAAAGAAAAGGTGGAACACTAGTCCCCAAATCAGGACACACAGCAAAGAGAAAACATTCAGAGGAAGCCATGTAAAATAATAAGGCCCCATTTTGATTTGAGTTTTAAAAAATAAAAAAAATTTAAATTATAGTAGAGGGTTTTACGGCGCTCGCAACTGCAAAAAGTCATAAGAGCACCAAGGGGTGGGTGTCAACAGAGAAGTCTTTACAGGGAATCAGACTTACTCTGCTCACCTCTCTAGCTTCAACAGCACAAGGTCTGCTTCCACTATCAAGGCACCCCGGAAATAGCAGGTCACAAGAGAGTGACAAACATGCAAAAAAAGTAGATCAGGCACAGTTATGAGCGAGACATGAATCAGCCCATTTACAATTCTACTGTGCTTGAACAAGAAATGTCCCGACTTTGGGAATGGCCTTAAGACACTACAGTCAGGGGCACTGCCCTGGGGGGAATTTGGGGTTTAGAGAGGTAGTTCAATTGTGACCTACAGTGCCTCAGCATCCTGTTGGAGAAGAGCTGGCTTACAGACCAGAGAACAGTAAAAAGGAGCAACAGTAAACAAACAAAAAAATGTAAACAGAAAGATGAACATTAAAAGAGTATTTTGGAGTAAGATTAGTGCAATCATGTACAGTGGAACTCGGATTCAACGAGGTCGCTGGGCCTGACTTAAAATCTCGTTGAATCCAAGTGTTCGTTTTAGCAAACATGAGGTTTTGTGTAGACAATTATAGACACTGAGCAGGTAATGTATAAAGAGGAGTAACAAGTTGTGCCTGAAATGCCTGCATATTATGAGCTGCGGAAAAAAAAGACCGATTCGTTCAAATGCACGCCTGAGTCATCTCGATCATTTACCAAAAAGTTGTGTTGCTGTGTAGAGCCTAACATACGGAAACTATTGATTCCATAGACCAGCGCAAATTCATTACGTTGATCGACGTCAAGACTAGTTTACCATTGTAATAATGATCAGTTGCCGGGGGAAAAAGACTATGACGCATTTGTATCTGTGACGTTCCACGCACGGACCGCTGGTGCCACCTCTCCCCCTCCCCCGAAACGAACACACAGTCATAAGTGTGCAAGCCGCCCATCCAACCCCGACACACGCTAGAGTAGACATGTGAGCGTGTCAACACCGCATGTGTTGGTATGAAAAAAAAAGGCCGCTGATTGGTCACATACAATCGGCTAAGTGAATAAATGTTCACGATTCAGGTGCGATGGATGATTTCGAAGAAGAGAGTAAGTTCGTTCTGAGAGAAAAATGAGCGAAACCACGTCTGTGGGAGCTGCTAACCCAGGAAGCGACCTCGTTGAATCCAAGCTCGCCGATTTAAGTGCTCGTTGAATCCATTTTATTTTTATTGATTTTAAAGAAGAAAAAAAACGGGGAATCTATCTCCTCTCGTTGAATCCGAGTTCTCGCCGAGCTCGCTGAATCCGAGTTCCACTGTACATTTTTGTGACAGTGACAGCAAACAAAGCAGAATGAAAGCTAGGATATAGGATGGCAGATCTGAAGGAACAGCTTGATCAGGGGAGTTATGACTTTACATGCATCATTCAAAAGGGATACAGGGTTATACTCCTGTCCCCATTGTTTTATGCAAGAAAAATTTTGAAATTAGGCAAACTGAGCCCAAAAATGTGAAATTATGCGATTCTGTTAATTTTAACAAAGAAGAATGATACAGGAAAATAGTCAGAAATTATGCAAAAAAAGACCAAATTTTGCTAAATTATGCGGGGTGCATAAAACTATGGGGGGAAAGGTATTCAATCCGTCTAAGCTTTAAGTTCTTTCCTACAAAAAATGTATTTACGACTGTACTTGTAGAATGATTTTGTTCGTCGTCTTTGAGTCACTTTGACCTATACAAGAAAATATTTCCTCTTCCATTCAATAAATTATTGATAAAATATGGTATAGATAAACTACCTATTGTGTTCTATGATCAAGTTTATTTTTCCTATTGAAGAACTTCGTTTCGAGTCTCAAAAATGACTAGATCACATGCTTTCTACATTTTTTATATTTGCAAAGCGTCTAACTCACGAGCACAAGCTGGAAAACTGAAAGGCATTCCGTTTGGAGGATCCCATTCCCCTTCCAAACCACAGCGATAGAAGGGTGGTGTTGGTGTGACAAATCTGAAGTTTGGTAGGCAAGATGGAATACAGTATCTGCCATGATGCCACTCCCCACAGACACGGGCTCCATTAGCAGGAGGAGAAGGATCCTTGCACTGAAATTCTGATAAAAAATAATTACAAAAGTTAATAATGTCAAACCTGCTCTAATGTCTAACTTTCAAAGACAATTACCCATACAAATAACCACTTCTTACTCCCACCCCCACCCCCTAGTGTTTTCCCGAATATTGTAATGACAGTATCCCAGGCGTCCACCTGTTTAAGACAAAAACTTTTCTCCTCAACAGTGGGTGGCCGTCTTGGACAATTTCAACTGTATTTCTCTGTCTTGTATGAATCAGAAACACATCAAAATGTTTCCGGGAATAGCATTCCAAATAACACAAAAGGTAGCCTACTATTACTCCTGTGTATGTCTCAATATTAAAAAATCAGTGTGTAAGTGTGTATGTGTGTGTGTGTGTGTGTGTGTGTGTGTGTGTGTGTGTGTGTGTGTGTGT